>NC_064408.1:50367424-50670454 GCF_023375975.1 Astyanax mexicanus
TTATTTACAGAAAATGAGAAAATAACCTCAAATAATGCAAAGAAAACAAGTTAAAATTCATAAAGTTATAAGATTTTACAAATAAATATTTTGTGGAATAACCCTGGTTTTTAATCACTGTTTTCATGCATCTTGGCCTGTTCTCCTCCACCAGTCTTACACACTGCTTTTGGATAACTTTATGCCACTCCTGGTGCACAAATTTAAGCAGTTCTGCTTTGTTTGATGTCTTGTGATCATCCATCTTCCTCTTGATTATATTCCAGAGGTTTTCAACTTGGTAAATCAAAAGACACTCATCATTTTGAATTGGTCTCTTAATTTTTTTTATATTTATTTATGGACATTTATGGAAGTAAAGAATAAATCACTTCGCATGTTAGTTCAATATGGGACGCAACATAGAATTGCCAGATAAAGTACATTCTGCATTTTACAGGACAAGTGGCAACCCTGGTTACAAGGCAAGGGTTACAGTATCACAATTCACTGTTTGATAAAGAATTTGAGAGCAGAAATAAAAAGCACTATGTTCTGGAACACCAGATTGGAAACTGCAGAGCCACAGAGGTCTGGAATCTCTTTTTTTATGGATGACTGATACCAACTCTAAAAAAGTGAAGGAAAGATGATCCAAACCATACAATGTGCAATAGTCACATTGCAGGATGTGCAATGCCACTTAAAGCAAATAAATCAAACATGTCATGTTGCAATGTTTTCATTCTTGACACAAGAAGTAGATGCACAGTGCTGTCTCTGTGTTTGTGTGAGTGACAGGCTGATGCTGCCTGAGTAGCACAAAGGGGAGGGGGAGCGCGATTGCAAGGGGGTAACTGCATGAACTCCATCCACATGTGTGGGCACGTGCTTGTAAAAGCACGTGTTGAAAGCTGTGCCCCTCAGTTCAG
Organism: Astyanax mexicanus; assembly: GCF_023375975.1. NCBI lineage: Eukaryota > Metazoa > Chordata > Actinopteri > Characiformes > Acestrorhamphidae > Astyanax > Astyanax mexicanus. Next base: position 50,368,336 of record NC_064408.1, read on the forward strand.
CACAGTTTGGAGCAGATATTTCCATTTACAAATCCCAGAAAAATAAACGCTCGTATTTACCATTTAAAAAGCCATTTAAATGCCTGTTTAAAAGCCCGATTACTGTTGATCTGCTGTTTTCCTTGGGTTTTGAGTGCACGGCGCTGACTCATCTCTTGATTGGTCCAGACGCGAGACAGTGCTCGGGTGGGGGCGGGGCTGGTGACGTCATGGGCCCTGCATTGTTTAATACTGCGATATATATTGCCAAAAAAAAAAAACATTTGCAACGTAAAATTTCTCCAATATCGTGCAGCCCTAATACATACATTGATCTTATATGCACGCATTCCTTCTACTTATTGATCATTAATCCAGCTGGAACTGGCTAACGCAGCTAAAGTTCGCTTATATGCAGGCGGAATACGTGACATTACAGTTCAAACGGTTCAATAACTGGCCGAGGGGGCGGGGCATACGCGCTTTCTCACCGCTTTCCTCCCGTAGAGTCTCCTTGTCCTTCGCCCTTCAATTATTCCCTCAAATCAATTTCACTGCTTCATCATCTGCTCCCATGTTGACTCTGATGTTCTTAATGGCATCGGCAAAACACTCAACACTCTAAAAAGACGTGGAGCCAGGAGACGCGGACCCCGCTGAATGATTGCATCCCCACACAATCTGACACTCCAAGAGTTTGTCTGGAAAAATGTGTCTCACTTAGTTTTTTCTTCTTCTATACCTTGAAGTTCATCTTTGGGCGAGATAAAGCCGGATGGCAGTGAAGCATTACTGCTCTGAGAAAGGGGACGCTATTTCTTTTTCTCCCCTTGAAATGTCAGAACCCCACCGACCACTCCATTGCAGAACCACCGCGGACCTGAGCAGAGTTCAAAGCAGAGCTTAGCGCTGCAGATAAAGTGAGGACTGCTGACCCTGGCGTTTGACTTGGAAATGGAGGTGTTTTATGGGTTTGTGCAGAGAAGAGACAGGCACACTGTTCAGAACACTGAGATTACTGCAAATCTAACAGCTCTCTGTCTCTCCAGTCCTCAGAGAGGCTACATAAACAACTTATTGGGTGTCAAACACACACACACACATAAATACACACATATGCACTTTGGAGTGCACTTAATTGAAGAAGAATACACTTACTGCTGGATGGTATACCTGTATTTCCAGTAGAGTGGTTTTAATTTTACTTTTAATTACTTTTTCATGTACCACCACCATACTGCATCATGACACAGAAAAAAAAACAGTTTTATCGCTTCAACAGGGAGCAAATGATATTATTATCACTGGAAGATCAATGGAACAGCACAGCAGAGGAACAGCATGCTAGTTAGTGTTAACCAGGTTAGCATAGCAAATTCTCTGTTAGCAAACAGCTGGGAGAGTCTCTCCTGTTATTTAATTTTTTTTTTTACGACCCCGGGAACGGTCCATAGCACCAACCACAGATCAACATCCAGCGCTCTTTTGACTTTAAAAGAAAGTGGCTTTCTTAAGAATTACAGGTTTGTTTACTTAGCTTAGCTTAGCGACATTCCTGCTACTTACTAGCAATATATAAAGCACCTTATAATCTGGTGCACCTTATATTTTACAAAAAATACGGTTGATTTTCTTATCTGGAAGCATTTAAAATGTTGAAAATTATACAGTAAATTAAGTTTGTGATAAAAACTGTTTCCTTTAACAGCATATAATAATTTTGCTGTTAACAATTTTTTAATGTTAAAATAAATGCAGTTATGTTTTTTAAAGTAGTCTAATACTTGCTGTGATAGAAAAAAATATGGCAGTCTTTTATTGTACAGTAAAAGTAGTTTGTAATGTCCTGCATATGCTTGGACTAAAAGCATGTCAGTGAATAAGCAATGTACGTATTGATAGATCACTTATGTCAATTTAATTATGCGTGTCTCACAGCAAGTGGAACATTTCAGCACTACAGTGAGAGCTTGAGAGTTTAAAGCATGATACTCCATATTTATGGGCTTATATACAACTCTGGATTTAAAACACCCAGAAAGTGTGACGGAGCTCTCAGTACTGCTTGAAAAAACAAAGCTGATCTGTCGTAAGTGCTACAGTCAAAATAAACTCTTTGAGGCTTTCACTATCCTTTAAAACTGAATTTTTCAGAATGTCTGCATAATTAAATGGCTGAGATGTAAACAAGTCATTCAGAGTATTTTAATGAGAACTACTGCGTTCTGTAGAAACTTACTGAGTTAGAATTGTTCACAGTGATGGAGATTTTAGAAAATCATTATATTAAATAGTTATGAATGCTTTGCCTGATTCCACAGACATTGTTTTGAAATAGTTTTAAGACGAGAATTTTTTTAATCAACTCAAGGTGGAAAGGTATATTTAGGCCATTCTAAGGCAAAAGTTTTTTTTTTTACTTTTGATTCTTTTTTACTATAAATTATAAACTATAGTTTTTGACACATGGGAAAGAACGACTGCACTGTATTAAGGAGAGGATGACTGGGGTCATGTATTGTGAGATTTTGGGGAACAACCTCCTTCCCTCAGTTAGAGCATTGAAGACGGGTCGTGGCTGGGTTTTTCAACATGACAATGACCCAAAGCACACAGCCAGGATAACCAAGGAGTGGCTTGGAGTAAAAGTGTTACTATTTAAAAGTTTAAGAAAAAAATTGGGACACTTCCCATCAGATACTTTAATTTAAGCATCCCTTTATTAACTTCTGTCATATAAAACAGTATTCATCAGTCCTGATCTGATATGAAAGTTGATCAGAATCCACCTGTGTGTAATCAGGTGATAGCCTCAGAGTTCTGTTTAAAGCACAGAGAGCATCATGAAGGCCAAGGAACACACCAGGCAGGTCCGAGATACTGTTGTGGAGAAGTTTAGAAGTCAGATTTGGCTACAAAAAGATTTCCTAAGCTTAAAACATCTCACAGAGCTCTGTGCAAGCGATCATATTGAAATGAAAGGAGAATCATACCAAAATCAGACCACCCTGTCGTCCCTCTAAACTTTCAGCTCCAACAAGAAAAAGACTGATCAGAGATGCAGCCTAGAGGCCCATGATCACTCTGGATGAACTGCAGAGATTTACAGCTGAGGTGGGGGCTCAGTTGTACACTGCACAAATCTGGCCTTTATGGAAGAGTGGCAAAAAGAAAGCCATTTCTCAAAGATATCCATAAAAAGTATCATTTAAAGTTTGCCACAAGCCACCTGGAAGACACACCAAACATGTGGAAGAAGGTGCTCTGGTCAGATGAAACAAAAATCAAACATTTTAGCCACAATTCAAAACGTTATGTTTGGCGTAAAAGCAACACAGCTCATCACCCTGAAACACACCATCCCTACTGTGAAACATGGTGGTGGCAGCATCATGGTTTGGGCCTGCTTTTCTTTAGTTAAAATTGTTTCCTAGTTCAAATTCATGGGAAGATGGATGGAGCCAAATACAGGACCATTCTGGAAGAAAACCTGTTGTAGACCTGAGACTGGGACTGAGATTTGTCTTCCAACAAGACAATGATCCAAAACATAAAGCAAAATCTACAATGAAATGATTCACAAATAAACGTATCCAGGTGTTAGAATGGCCAAGTCAAAGTCCAGACCTGAATCCAATGGAGAATCTGTGGAAAAAGCTGAAAACTGCTGCCGTTTAAAAAACGCTTTCATCTATTACTAAGAAAAAGGCAAAAATATCAGTCTCTCAATATCAATCTCTCAACTGATAGAGACAAACCCCAAGCGACTTGCAGCTGTGATCGCAGTAAAAGGTGGTGCTACAAAGTATTAACGCAAGGGGGCAGAATAATATTGCACGCCCCACTTTTCAGTTTTTTATTTCTAAAAAAATGCTTAAACTATCCAATACATTTCATTCCACTTCTCTGATAACAGAGTGTAATCTGATAACACTGCCCAGATCTTCTGGCAAATAAAATGCTCATGTTTTTGCTGTAGAAAATGCAACCCGAAGTATGAAGTATGAAGTCTGAAGATCAGAATTATCCCAAAACATTTCACTGGATGACAGTTAACTTTTCAACATTATGGTATGAGGCAGCACTTTTCCAGAATATGAATTCAATTGTGCATGATGGTACAAACAGCTCTTTCTAAGCGATGGAATTATTCACACCCACAGTGTTTAGCTTTAATCAGCTCAAAAAGCTCCAGTTGTCTACTGAAATACATTATTCAGCATCTCTAAACATTAAAATCTTACACTCTTACTGAGTTTAATTTTTCTGCTAGAGCTCTGCAACAATTTACTGCAAAACAACACAGCCACAAACTGTTCAACCTCATGCTTCTTCTAGACAGATCTTCACAGAGGCCTACTAATAGGCTATAAGATCTCGATCCATCTTGGCCTTAGCTGTTTACTTGCAAATTGGAAACAGTTTTGGAGTTTCATAAGTGGGATCATGCAAGGGGTGAGAAGAAAGGCATACGCCAGACTGTTGAAAAGAAATCAGGAGAGAATGGGTCTGTGGAAGCACTGTCGCGATTGTCTGAAGAGAAATATAGTGGGCAGTGCAGCCGTTGCCCTTTTATGGCTCCCGTTTCCACCATCCTCTCTCCCCTGGCCTCCAGCCTTCGACGAGCTCTGCATGTCTGATAAGCCTCATTTAAGATGCTGCAGCCAAACGTAGGCAAATACACAGACTTCCTCATCCCTGACACCTAGCACAACCACACGGTATGGTCATTAAAAAAAAAAAAAAAAAAAGGGAGAAAGGAAAGAAGCTATAGTTTGCTGAGGGACAGTTGGTCAATGAGAGAGAAAAAAAAAGAGAAAAAGACAGACAGCAATTGGAGGGGGGGTGGTGGTGTTTGCTATTGTTTTACAAAAGCTCCTGTCAAAGGAAAGGGCAGCGCTGTTTGTAATAATTACTTCATTAATCCAGGCAGACGGACAGATTTCATATACCCACAAAACCACTGGCCCGACGTGAACTAAAACACAGATCAATCATTATTAATTCACATATCAGCAGAATAATGCAACGTAACAATGTAATACTGATACTTGTTTTAATCCTCATTCAATTTTGTTAGAAGACCAGGCAATTTGTAAACCTGTCATGTCTTCACAACCAAGTATTGGATTAAACAATGCTATAAGGCTGCACATTATACACAGTCAAATGCAGTGTTTTTATAACGTTGTTCGACATTTAAACACCAAAAATAAAAAAAAACCCTGATAGGATTTGTGATTTGCAAAATGATTTGACTAACGTATCTCTTTTAAATAAATGTTAATTGTTCAATTGTAAAGGTTAATTTACAACAGTACAAATATTAAGAGCACATAGGTGGTGCAATACTTCATATAAAAAAGGTTTACTGAGTATATCATAGTTCTTCAAGAGGAAGAAACCATTCGCAGGTGCCAAGCCTTAGACCAGGGGGTGCTTATTCCTGGTGCTAGAGATCTACCACTCTGAATATACAATCCCATTCAAAAGTGTTCTAACATTGAGGTCAATCACATTATTTCAGCTGCAAACTAAAACATGAATTTGACATTAAAAGATGAATATGAGACAAAAGATGCACATTTCAGCTATTAATTTAAATTCTGGATTTTTCTTGTGAACAAAAGTATTGAAATATGTGACTGTCAGGTGTGTTCTGTTGCCCAGGTGTGTCCTGATACATTAATTATTCAAACAATAAAAAGCGCTAAATGTCTACACTCAGTTTCAGATTTGGGTTTTATCTGTGCAGACTGTGCATTTATAGTTAAAGCAGTAACCTGAAACAAGAAAACATGAAAACCAGAGAGCTGTCTATGAGTAAAAAAAAAACAAGCAACTGTGAAGCTGAGAGATGGAAGATCAGATCAATCAAGCATTGCACAAATATTGTTCATAGCCAGAACAACATTATGGAAAGTCCTGAAGAAGAAAGACGTCACTGGTGTACTAGGTAACAGATGTTAAACAGGAGTTAGACCAAGGACAACCACAGCAGTTGATTAAAGAAACATTTTGACCCCCAAACAACATCAGCAACAACCTCCAGAGGGCGGGAATGAAGGTATCACAATCTACTGTTCACAGAAGACTTAATGAACAAAAGTACAGAGGCTTCACCAGAAGAAGAAAACCACTAATGATCAAGAAAAACACGCCTGTGGACTGATTATGGACTGATAAGACAAAGATTAACCTTCACCAATGTGATGTGATGATCAGCTGTGAAACACAGGGGAGGTAGTGTCATGATTTGGGCTTGCATAGCTTCTTCTGGGATGGGTTCAATACTCTTCATTAATGTATAATGAACTCAGAAGTCTACAGAAACATTTTGTCTGTGAATTTAAATAGAGATTAAACTAAATTGATTGAGAGATTATTCATCATGCAGCAAGATAATGACCCAAAACACACTGCAGCCTGGAAAAGCATCACAGAAGAAGAATGCAGAAGGTTAGTGATTACAGAAATTATCCAGTTACTGCAAGCAAGGATTTGCAGCTAATAGTAAGTCTTATACTCTTTAATTTACATACTTTTCAGGTTCAGACAGAAAATGCTATATTTAACTGTAATTCAGATGTAAATACCTGGAAATAAAAGCTAAAATGTTGATCTTTTGTCTTTTGTTCATCTTTTAATGTGAAACCCAATTGAATTCAGTCTAAAGCAGATATAAAGGGATCAGTCTCATTGTTCCAATACTTTTAGAAGGGACTGTATCATATCTAACACACACACACACACACCTGAGCCTAAAATGTCTTTAAAAGCCTTTAATACCTGGATCGGGTTTGTGAGTTAGCAGAGTGGTGGATCTCCAGAACCAGGATTGAGCACCCCTGACTGACAATATGGGGCCGTTTCCTGCTTCTTAATGTGTTACACCATATGCAAAAAAGTACAACACTATTTATTAGAGATGGGACGATCGATCGGCAGTGTATCGGTATCGGCCGAGTGTATGGTATCGGCGATTGGCTGATATTCCTCTGATTTAGCCGATCCGATTCAGGAGTTTAGGGTTAGACAGTTAAGCAGTGCTGTGAGTGGATGAACTGCTCACTTACAAGAAGCTGCAGTTCCTCACCCAACCACTAGTCGGAGCGGCAGCACAAGCCCTCACTCAGTTCTACAGCCCAGCCACGGGCTGCACTCCAGCCAGTCTGGAGCGTTTTTTACACTTTTCTTAAGTTCATCTGTATAGGAAAAAAAGGTTTTAACCCCACTAACCGGATAATACAGCTCTCTACAGTTCATCTTTCAGCCCAACCAGTGAGTCAAGCAGCTGGGTTAGCTCACAAGCTAACAGCAGCAGTTTAGAGCTGCCGTCACGGAGTCACTGCTCGGATTACATTATAAACAGGTCAGTTAGCGCTGCTAACCTCTGAATTATAACTACGGAGTTTAGTGGAGACGGCCGCCAGGTTAGACTGTTGAAGGCTACTGAAGACTATTAAAGGCTATTGGAGGTTATTGAAAAGGTTATTGGGGGCAGAAATCAGTACAGGCTGGTTAAATAAGTGATTCACGTCCTCGTCCCTCGCTGCAGAGAATACACAGCGCTGTCACAGATTCGTGCTGTACTGTTTATTAACATCAGAAACAGTTTTCGTTCTTTTCAACTATTTGTGAATTTAGTTAAAAGTTTTATTGCTGTAATGTTACTTACTAAAAATATGGAGTTTAAATCAGGTCCGCGCTCGTAATTACAGTTTATGAGGGAGGGCAGAGTCAGGCTGGATTTTTTTGCCCAATCTAAGCTCTAGCTAGAGCATTAGATTAACGTTACTGTTGTTCTTACTAAAATATTGTATTATTATCTATTTATTAACAGTAAATGAGATATATTAAGCAATAAGCTGACTCCAAATACAGGCTGAGGCGGCTGATGTTGGGATACACATTCCTGCGGTATTGACATATAAATATAAAAATTTTGGTGTCTAATAAATATTTATATTTATTTATTATAACATATCTCTCTCGAAAAGCGTTTATTTTGGTCAGTAACACTCTTCTGTTTATTTTCTATCAGTGTAAATTACCAGTGTTTGCTTAGGCGTGGATGTAATTAGGGGAATCTGTACCAGGTTTGCCTGGCACCTGTGTGGCATTATTGTGGCATTTGGCCCCGCCCAAGATCGGTATCGGCGATCGGCCGATCGAGATGAAAGACGATCGCCGATCAGAATCGGCCCCAAAAACACGGATCGGTCCATCTCTACTATTTATTGATCTTTTATTTTTGAGAATTGATACAGTATTGCAAAACTGTCAAAATTGCAAAATTGTGCTTCTTTGATATTTTGACAAGACATTATTTTTAATAAATCCCTTATTAGTTATACATTGGGGAAATTCAACCTTCGCCCTTAACACATCCGTGCAGTTAACACAATCATATACACTAGTGAGTACATTCAGAAAATACATTGATAATTGATAATCCGATGATCTAACCACTGGGCCACCACTGCCCATAATTGAGTCTTATACAAGAAAAAAGAAGCCCTTTTGCTTCTAATCAGTTTAGCTCCAGTTTGTAAGTCAGTTGAGGTAGTCAAGTTTTTTTTAAGAGGACAAAACAATTGATGGTTATTAAAAATCAGTTGCCTAATGTTAGTTTAAAGCCTAGGCTTTTTAGGCACAGGAAATATCTCCACCTTTAAAGTACTTTTACAGGCTAGTGAGCTTGTAATTGGCTCACTTCAAGCCTCACTTGTATGAAGCATGTCTTGCACTTCTTAATGATGTGTCTGCTGCAGTAACTCATGTCCTGATAATGACAAAATGAGATCATGTCATGTTGCCCTACAAAGAGATATTAAACATCTTCTCTTTTGCCATCCATGTATCATTGCTTGGGTGCAAAAGCAGGTCTAGCTCTGTCAATGATGCTACATGAATATACAATCGGTATGAGATATATAAGCAATTAAAAATAGCTATATTTAAAACCTAGTTAATTGGATACCTGCTTTACATTCACACAATTAATACAATTTAACATGTCATACGTTATTTGACAGCAGCGTGTGGTAAAAATGGCACATAACCACCTTTTTATACTAAAACCAATCTTCTTTGCACTTAGTTCTTCTGCATTTTTTTGCTTATTATAATTTTATTTCTAATTTTATTCCATTTTCTCACCAATTTACAAGGTCAGTTACCCAACCCACTCATTAGGACTCCACCTATTACTAGTGATGCCCCAACACCAGAAGTATGAAGACTAGCACATGCCCCCTCCGATACATGGAAAGTCAGACTTCGCCTCTTTTTGAACTGTGAGCAGCATCACAGTTCGCTCAGAGGAAAACACAGTGACTCGGTTCTGATACATCAGCTCACAGACGCAGCCTTGTGCTGAGCAGCATCACCATTTGGAGTGATGTGGGGAGAGAGAGCGTCATCTACCCACCCAGAGAGAGCAAAGCCAATTGTGCTTTCTCAGGGCTCTGACAGCTGATGTCAAGCTGCCTAATTGGGATTCAAACCAGTGATCCCCCGATCATGGTAGCAGTGCTAAGCCCGCTGGACCACTCAGAGCCCCTCTTCTGCATTTTTAATTCGGTCTGTTTTTAATTGAAACATTTACCAAATACATATATCTAGAAGTAACACAACACCATGCTCACACTGAAACACTATATTGTCCAACAGAAGTAATTTCACAGCTCACACACATTGTTAGTTAGTGGATATCTGATCCACAGTTTCACAATAGCAGTATCTAGTACATCAAATAGTATTCACCTGAATTTGTGTGCAGAATATATATCTAAAGGCACAAGTTACTGGACTTTGTCTCTAAAGGGCTTCGACGTGCTGAAGATAAAAGACCACATGGGGTGCCAGTGTTGTCAGCATATAACAAGAAAGTACATCTCCAGTGCCCAGAAGCCATCAAAACACTCAGATGGATACATTCAGCCTGACAACACACCGTGTCATCAGGTACATATCATCACCAAATGGTGGCAGGAACCTGACAGCAAATTGTCACTGCTGTAGTGGCTTCTGTCCAATTTGACACAACAGTGCAAAGCAATCATTTCTACATGCTACAACGTGCATGCACAACACATCCGGCATCTTCCAGAACTCATACCCAAGAAAAGGCATACTGTCCTTAATGCTAAATGTGGCATAAAACCCTCTAGCTGCTTAGCGTACACTGATAAAAACAACAAAAATCATCTTGTTTATCTTGTTAAATGTGTTTAAGCTTTTTTTTATTCAGGGACTGTGTGCTAAAGTGTTAGCTGCATTTCTGATTTAGAAGACTAATGCACCTTGTGCAGGTAAGAGAATAAAGACTTTAACAACACTAACCAGATCATCTCTCAAGAGTGTATCTTTCAGGCCATACAGTGAGTAGCTATTAGCACAGCAACACACCAGTGCTTATAATTCTCGATTAGTGGATCAAGTTTAAAGATGAAATACGAAACACAAACTCTAATGAAAAACACTGATCTATACTACTGTTTTTGTCCTTTTTGGGAGTGATACAGTGAACATAAAATCACTATATACTATATAATAAATAGGGCACTGTTTCAGAACCAGCTCATATCAGTGATAATTACTTGTGTTATTTCTTTATTTAACGGATGTATTTTTTCATTTTCAACTGTATTCATTCACAGATCATAATCTTATCTCAGTGGGATCATCCTGAGGATGTTTAGACGTGGCTTTTTAGGGGGTTAAGTGAAATTTGAATGTGATACGATCATCAAACTGCATGCTAATTTTACACTCTAAGGCGCACCGGATTATAAGGCGCATTGTGCGACACTAGGAAGGAACAGGGGTGTCACCATGTTTTCCTTTTGATTTGCAAAGCTCAGCTAAGTAAACCAAACTATAATTCCTAAAAAAACAAAAAAAAAAAAAAAACATTTTCTTTCAGTGCTGGATGTTAATCTACACAGATTTCTCTCACTAAGGCTAGCCGTGGTTAGCGGCTAATGCCCTCCAACAGCGCTACACTAAAGAATTCTAAGTGTATCCTAAGATATCAGCTAGTGGTTCGTCCCACATCGCTTGTTTTAACACGGTAAACGTGCAGACTACAGGCCAATAATACGTAGCTCTGAATGGCAAAAAAGCTAGTGTTTGGCATGGTTAGCTTCAGCGGAGTGGCTTTACTGTTCCTTACAACCTGACTGGTAAAATTTATATGTAAAGTGCACCAGATTATAAGGCGCACTGATGATTTTTGAGAAAATTATTTAATGTTTTACTCATTGTTTCAAATTAAAGAGTTGGAAAAGAGTCCTGGGGATTCTGCTGTTGAAGTAATTAGTGTTAGTGTGTGCTTGAGCATTGAGCACATAGTTAGTAGAGGATTGTGTAAAACTGTCACGAGACTGGTGTAACCCTGACCTGACAGGATTTTCACTCTTGCGTTAAAAAGGCAAGGGAATACACAACATTTTATTAAGGAAGAAATTAGGCATGCTATGAAATCAGGAATTCATTTGAAACATTTAACACCTGGATAAGTACCCTTAATGTTGCATCTGTGATTACTAACTTAAATACTGTAGACTCCAAATAACAGTCTGTTCTTTTTTTATCCTACAAAACAAAACAGAATCCTACTGTTAGCTAATTGTGAAGTGTGCTGGGGGCCTAATCAGTCCCGGAGCATGGATCATGTTACTTAAAGTCATTACCTAAAGTGTATTTATAATCTTTACAATCTTCTCTTTGCTTTGCAAGTGTACTTTCAAACTAAATCTCACAGATGTGACATTTCTTTCTGTTTGGTTGGTATGCTCAGCTAAAGCTGTGTTAAGCAACATATGGCATTTCTTGCCCCTGGGCTTCTTCTGCAGCCACAAAGTCTAACTTGCGCTTTGAGACACTACTAAAGCAAGTGAACTGAGGCAGCAGAGCAATACATACACATGAAGCAGATTGCAGATATTGAGAACCACTGGTCTATACACACTTGATACTCGTAATAATTAGTTATAATTCACACTTCATAATTAGTTGTAATTAGAGCCCCGTGCCGGTAAGGGGTGGAAAAAAATTCCAAGATCTCACAGTTTTGTTTGTGATATGTAGCATCAAATATAGATATTTTTATTAAAACATAGATGCTTCAAACTCCCTAAAACTCTTACATTGATTAAATATTGTTCAATTCTGTGAAACTAACACTAATAAATCCATAATTCCTGGTATTTACTAATAGGAGTATTTTATTCTCTTCAGAAACGCAGATGAGGTGCATAGAGAACAGTATCAATTTTGCTAGAAAGTACTCAATGCTTTCAAGCAAAATCACATCTTTAAAGGCTATACACTATTTTTACACTTCTAAATGTCTGTTAGAGAAGATTGTTAATGTTTTGAAGGAGAGACGTGGGTTTTATAAAGGAAAAACATTTAAAAGACCACAGTCCTCTACATTTGCATTTAATGTGTTCTTTTAAAGTGTTAAACCTGTGCCTTTCATTTTTGTATTAAATTGTATTCCTTTATTGGATTGTTTTTGGTGTTGTTTAGTGCATACAGTAATGTTGGAGCACGTTTTAAAAGGCCCTCACAATAAACATATTTTTGCTGTAATACCTATAATTACTATGACTATAATTTGAGAAAAGAAATGTCTGTTGGTTCAAAGTATATATATTTTTTATGTAAGCAAACTCATGAGTTATATATCATAAGCAGATACAGTTTAATCACATCAAACGCCCCAGTAGATAAAAACTCAAAACCAGCAGTCCCCTGAAATCCCTTTAAACTGGACTAACAGAGGAGAAGAGCATCAGCCGAGAGGAGTCCAAGAACCTGAAAGACACTCTATTAGAGATCATAAACTATATGGACAAAAGTATTGGGACACCTGCTCAAGCATTGTTTCTCCAGAGTTTAGGATATTAAACAAGAGTGTGTCCTGTTCCTATTGAAGTAACTGACTCAAGGTCATTCCACCGAAAGGGGTGCCATTTGCTTATCGTAACTCTTAAAAAGTAAACTTTATTTTTTTATATTTTTTAACTCTGAATCTAATGTACACATGTATTTAGCTGTTCAAAACATGTACCTGTCAAACTCAGGCAGCTTTACTTTTTAAAGAAACCTTTTACAAGGTTTCTTTGGTGTGATTCCTTTTAAAAGTCAGGTGCTATTCAACTTATTGGCGTATTGACATCTTAACAGCGCAGCGCTTTTGCACATCTCAGCAGAGGATACTGACCTGTGCGTTCACGCTGTGAAGGTACACTAGCAGCTCATTTAAGGGAATAGCAATGTTATTTTATTCTTTATTAGGTTTTGCTTTTTAAAACGCTACTCCTCCCACTGCTTTCGACATGGAAAGCAGGTTTTTAACATGAAAATAGACTGTTAATGTAACGCTGAGTGGAAGGAAGGACGAGGAGAGCGGACGCACACGCAAGTAGTATTTATAACACAAAGCAAACAAATAAACAATAAATCAAACAGGAACTCGTAGAACAAACTAAATCCCAAACAGAACAGAAACGCAGCCGAGACAGACTTATAACATGCACAAGAACCGACAAACTAACACTGACGACAAAGGAGCTTAAATACAGACACAAGACAGGAAAGGGAACAGTAGTGATGTCAAACTTGAAACGCGGAATCGAACTGAATCGATTCATTTGAATCATGGTATTCCGAAACACTGTTTCAAAGTCCGTATCCAAAAGGGAAAGCCACGTGACTGTTCCTAAAACGGGGTTCGTTATGTCACGCAGTTTCGAAACGTTTCAAATCTTTTCGCGCGTTTTAGTCCGCGCTTAAGTTCAAGCAGCTGCTCTGATCTGCCCAGAGGAAAAGAAGACCCTATGGATTACTGGCTCAGACACTCTGCCGTCTTTCCTCATTGGTTTCAATTAACAAAAAAATATCTCTCAATTCCAGCAACCCAGCAGTCCAAGCACTGTGGAACAGATCCTGTTTATTAATAAAAACAACGGATTACTTGTAATGTTTAATAAATAAAGTATTGCACAAGCATTTCCCTATCTAGGACCTTCTGTTCGTGACCTCAAGCTGAAATGAACTTGGGTTCTGCAGCAGGACAATGATCCAAAATACACCAGCAAGTCCACTCTGAATGGCTGAAGAAAAACAAAATGAAGACTTTGGAGTGGCCTAGTCAAAGTCCTGACCTGAATCCGATTGAGATGCTGTGGCATGACCTTAAAAAGGCTGTTCATGCTTGAAAACCCTCCAATGTGTCTGAATTACAACAATTCTGCTAAGATGAGTGGAGCCAAAATTCCTCCACAGCGCTGTAAAAGACTCATTGAAAGTTAACGCAAACGCTTGGTTGCAGTTGTTGCTGCTAAGGGTGGCCCGACCAGCTATTAGGTGTAGATTTTGATTTTTTTCCTCCCTTAATAATAAACACCTTCATTTTAAAATAGCATTTTGTGTTTACCTGTGTTGTCTTTGACTAATATTTAAATTGGTTTGATGTTCCGAAACATTTGAGTGTGACAAACATGCAAAAAATCAGGAAATCAGGAAGGGGGAAAACACTTTTTCACACCACTGTATAGCTGCTTAAACTGCAGGCCTTTAACACTGAGCATCTACTTATAATCAATTTATATCCTGATTCTACATTAGCTATAGCTCCCCGTTATCTCTCTGTACAGTTGTTTTTGTTATGTTATTAATTTGGGCTGTCCAGGTCCAGGACCAGAGGAGGATGGGTTCCTCTTACAGAGTCTTGGTTCTTGGAACAAGGCTCCTGTATCACTGTAAAGCAGTTAACTAAAAGTTTTAGTAACTAAAACTAAATATGTACATTGAAACAATGACATAGTCCACTCACTGCTCATTTGTGTTTATTTGAGTGACAATAGATCTATACAGACATCACTGTTCTCTGATTTCGTTGTGTTTGGGCAAAGATCTAAGAGTGAGACAGCAGTTAACGTTGCACTTTTATCCCATAGTGGCAAAAAAAAAAAAAAAAAAAAAAAAAAAAAAAACGCACTTGCCCACTTTCCTACTTCGAAAGCACACTAATTGGGTGCCAAGGGGGAAGGTGATCTTTACAGGGCTCTCTGGTGGCTCACAGAAATGCTCAGTGACCTTACAGTGAAATCGTTATCACTGCG
This sequence comes from Astyanax mexicanus, assembly GCF_023375975.1. Taxonomy (NCBI): domain Eukaryota; kingdom Metazoa; phylum Chordata; class Actinopteri; order Characiformes; family Acestrorhamphidae; genus Astyanax; species Astyanax mexicanus. The sequence goes on from NC_064408.1 coordinate 50,383,455, forward strand.
CTCATCACGTTACAAAAGGTGGGACTTCCACTTTCGTACCAGAAGCACAGAAAGCAGGACGAGGAGTTCTCTAATGCTCGCAAACGTTCAGAGTCTAAAAAAGAAGAGAAAACAGAACCAATGTGGGAAAAGAGAGCAGTGAGTTGGATTCAATCAACACGAGCCACTTTGAGCTGCATTTCAATTATGCACTCTTTTCTCTGGCCAGGAACTGGCAACACAATTCACCTCCCTCAGGCCACAAAGCTAATTTTACCGACATCAGCACAACATATGGCGGCTCTGGGCTAGCGAGCAATGCTGGAGGTGCCGTCACTGTTTGGTTATCTGTTGGCAAAGCGGTTAGGTTGTCTATCCAGCTGTCCTAATAACTAGCATACTTTTGGGGATGTTCTCTCAGAAATAGAGCACAAAACGAAGAGACAGAAAGCACAAACACAAGCGAAGGGCGAAGGATAACAGATGTCTTCTTATTGCTGGGAAATAAAACACATTTGTTTCACACAATGAAGAATCTCTGCCAGAAAAGCGAATCCATATGGAAGCTAAGCATTTAGTTTGCGTTAGAACTGGCTCTGCCTGCCAATGGACTGATCTAAACTAATCTAACTGGCACAGCTCTGATCTGAGATTAGAGCAATATTTAGGGCCGTCATTTCACTGATAATCAGAACCATCATTTTTACTCACTGAATTGTTTGTGCATATTATAAGAAACTTCCTAGACTCACTACCGTCTGACCCACATCCACACTAGATTGGTCAACATGATAATAATGTATCAAAGCAATCAATCAAAGCTTCAGCAGCAGCCTTGTTCTCATATTGTCCCGCTCGCTGTACTGTAAGAACTGGATAAGTAATAGGGGTGTAAGAAAATACTGATATTGTATCATATTGTAATATTTGTAATCGCAATATTGTATGTATTGATTTTCAAAAACAGTCCATATTTTTTTTCCATTATTTGTTTACATGTAAAGATGGGTAGCAGACAGTGGTTCATTGTGTTTTGTGTTTAAACTCTGACCACGAAATACCACTTTTGTGCTCAATAAAATAAGCAAACATGAGTGAACCTAATAGTGTGTTTTTAAACTGTTTTAATTAGATTTAAACAACTGTAATACATTGCCTTGCTTACAGTATTGCAAAATATGAATATATTCAATCATAATGCCTGTAATGATGTGGTTAATATATATGTTACACACACACACACACACACACATATATATATATATATACACACACATATATATGTACATATATGACACGATGCTCAATTGGTACTAATGGGCCCAAAGTGTGCCAATAAAATATCCCCCACACCAATTCAGCACCACCACCACCAGCCTGAACTGTTGATACAAGGAGGGATGAATCAAGGCTTTCATGTTGTTGATGCCAAATTCTACCCTACCATCCGAATGTCACAGCAGAAATCAAGACTAATCAAAACAGTGTGAATTGTAGCCTCAGTTTCCTGTTCTTAGCTTCAGGAGCCGCACCCGGTGTGATCTTCTGCAGCTGTGGCTCATCCGCCTCACGGTTGGAGGTGTTTCTGCAGACCTCAGTTGTAACGAGTGGTTATTTGAGTTACTGTTGCCGTTCTATCAGCTGGAACCAGTCTGGTCACTCTCCTCTGATCTCTGGTATCAACAAGGCATTTGCTCTCACAGAACTGAACCGCAGCTCACTTGATTTTTTCTCTCTCTTTTTCTGATCATTCTCTGTAAACCCTACAGATGGTTTTGTGTGAAAATCCCAGTAGATCAGCAGTTTCTGAAATACTCAGACCAGCTCGTCTGACTTCAACAACCACGCCACGTTCAGAGTCACTTAAATCACCTTTTTCCCCCCATTCTGATGCTCAGTTTGAACTGGAGCAGATCGTCTTGGCCATGACTACATACCTTAATGCATTGAGTTGCTGCCATGTGATTGGCTCTTTCCCCATTTGCATTTTTTGAGCAGTTGGACAGGTGTACCTTATAAAGTGGCCGGTAAGTGTATATTTATATTCGCTTGGGTGGCAACCCTAGCACACAGGGTGGGAGGGAGTGAAGGATGGTCTACTACTTTGTCTGTGTATTTTTTTATTCTGGCAAGCCCCCAGTAAAAAAAAAAAAAAAAAAAGAAGAGGCAATGGCAGTCTTTTAGGCAGTGGCATTTTTTTCATTAGAATGATCAGGCGACGCCCAACCACAGCGTAAGAAGGAGGAGTTTCCGGTGCAATAAAAACTACTTCTGCCTCTGAATACCTTAGACCAATCAGTGTCGAGATGCGTGCCCCACAGTATGGCCTATTTTGGGGTGATTTACAACTTTCTTGAAATCGCCCAGATCTCTCTTAATCAATTCCATGTTTCCCATGTTTCAGGCTCTGCAGTCTCAATGTGTTCTAGGAGGGCTTGCTTTAGCATGCTTGCGTCACACGCGTCTAGGGCGGGGTTTCCAAAGCTGTCTGGGCTTCCCATACACTGTATAAAAGTGTTCAGTCACTGTAGAACCGAAATCTTTTTATTCAAGAATGATTACTTACAATTAAATCATGGGTATATCAGTCCACAAAATACTGTACAGCAAAGCAGATCATAGATAAACACTGATACTAGTGCTGGGCGATATGGGAAAAATCATATATCACAATATGGAAGATTTTAATATCACGATAACGATATATATCACGATATACCACATTTATATAAATAAATTGTAAACAAATTAACAAACACGAAAATGAGGGTATTCAATCTGTAATTTCAGTTTGTTTTAGTTTTTTTTTTGTTTTAGTTTTTATTAGTTTCAGTTTCAGTTTTCGTTATTTCATTCATTTTTGTTAACTATAATACTTGGTTACTTATGGTGATTAAGGTGATTATCATACCATAGCTTTATATAAAATAAAAATAGTATTAAAAAACAGATTACTACATCACAGGCTATTTCCTGGAGCCCGACAAGCCCGAGAAAAGGGATGGGAAATCTCGGGTTGGGTCCGGGCAGAGAAATAAAAGTCAAAGTATCCTGCTATTTAAAAGATAATATAATAATATAGTTCTGCATACTAGAGTTTAGATTGTCTGCCTGAACTTAACCGCGCGTTTAAAGCTCCGCAGGTGGACTAATGGGTGCGCAGCTCGCAGGGATTTGCCGGTTCTTCTACAGCCTGCCAGTCAGACTACAGTGTCAGCATATAAATCCGGTGCGTTTTCGTACAGGACAAACCATTCAAACATGTGGATGAGATCTCCGCACCTGATTAAAAAAAATCACACAGTGTCTGTCTGGCTTAAAATAGTTAGATACAGCTATTAAATGCATAAATCAACATTCATAGAAAATACCAGTAAGACCAGTAAGGCAGCAACAAGCTAGAAGCTAATAAGCTAATAACATTTAATAAAAACAGAAAGTAAATATAAAGTAGGAAAATAACCAACTAAACTAAGCTCAAAATGCTAAAAGAAATATAATCTAACAAATTCTAAAAGATCAAAACGAAATAGTGAACACTCAAAGCAGTAGCTTAAAGACAGAATGTAAAGCTTTACCAGCGCTATGAGACGCAACAGCTATAGAACAGAAGGAGCAGCGGCAGCGTGACGGTTCTAGTGAAATAATTAAAATGTAAAAATACACAACAGAGCGCCGTGTACCACATACAATCAGTCCAAGATCCTCACTAAAAATAGAAAACCATGATAGAAACCCAACCCTAATGCCAATACATTTTATCCTAGCCTACTTTATATATTTGCATGAATAATTGATGAAATTACTGTAGAAATGATAGGGACGATAGAAGGTAAGTAGCATCACGATGTTTATCGTCATATCGCACATCACTAACTGATACTGCTGTGTAGTGACTACTGGCATTTATATGCCACATTAGGTGGAGGGGACAAAAATAAAAAAAAACTAATAGTATAATGCAAAGTGACTGTCAAGTTAGTCAGCTGATTTATTTGCAAAGTGAAATTTGACTGTTGTCTAGTTAGCTAGCTGTTCATTTTTAGCAGGTCGCTAAATCGGTCACTTTATTATGTAATAAAGTAGGTCTTATTCTTCCCCTCACTGCCTTTTATCACTTGTTTTTTATCTCTTTATTTATTATATTTCACTACTTTTACTTTAGGATTTAAAGTGACTGAAAATAAACAACCTCATAGCTACAGCATTGCTGCTAAAAACTGCTTTATGCAAATCTGGCATGTTCCAAAACTACTTGGAATATATCATTTACACTTCTGTTAAAAGTTATGATAGTTTTTTTTTTTACTTCTCCTGCAATTATTTCATTTTGGAGATTTAATATAAATTAAATAGGTTATTATGAAATAAATATATATATATGACAAAACTTTCCACACAAATAACGTGATGTACACACACATACACAGGTTCAACTGGTCACTCAAACACTGAAACAAAAACTATGTTTCTGATTCTCCAGTTGGGATTGTAATGTAAAGTTGGTATACTCAGTATCAGTAACTTCTAGTATTATCAGGTGTTTGTGAAAAATACCTTGTTATCTGTGATACTGCAGGTTATTACAGGTAAATCTGATGCACAGTCGGATGACTCAGTGTCATGGTTACTTTTAGGCTTTGTTTTTTTGTTTTTTTTTTCTTGGTCACAAAACGCAGAATTAACTCTTTCCTACAGAGTTAACCCTCACATTCTCTAAATAATACTTAGTCATTGTCTCGTTATCATGTCTCACTCTGCATATTTATCTGAGAATATTTCAAGTTTAGGGAAAATCTAATTAATAAATAATTAGTCGTCTCAAGGTCAGTGTCCACTGCAATGATTTATTGTTAGACTCCTTTGATTGAAGTGTAATAATAAAGTTTAATTAAAAATGTTTGCTTTTCTCTGTCCTTTCCGCTGCTGTCAAAAAGTGGGACACCGAAGCCAGAGTACATAGTATTTCCAGTGCTGTGACATACTAATGTAAGCATGTCCCTCAGTGTTCCGGAAGAAACAACATTTATTTTACTCATCAAGCTGTCTGTTGTTTTTAGGGTTCATTCCCCACAGGTGCACAGAACTCAGCAGACTAGACCTTTAGGCAGAAAAAAAACTCCTTTTCCTTCCTAGTCCTTCTGGATCAGAGCCAAATTTACAGAAGTTATAAACGTTTGGTCCTATCACATCTGAGACTGATATGTACGGCATTTGAAATTGAGGCAAGATGCCAAATTTAGTGCAAATCTAACAATTATGGTCACCATTAGCCAACCAGTTTTCAGCACTGATCCTCATTCTGCTAAAAGTGATGGACCCACAGCTTGCAGCTATATTTGTATTTGTTATTTATTTGAGATTATTCTTTTGAAATAATTTTAATAGTTGTTTTGTTGATGTTTTCCATAAATGTAATTTTATAATTACATGACAGTAAGTATATATGGCTACAATCACATTACCAGGCTAAAGTGACTCAAATCAAATTTTTTGCTCAATGTGACTCAGTCAGTGCTTATTTTTCAAATCAGATCTGAGCCACTTCCATATATGGCCCTAAATCGGATACGTATCCGGTCCATGCAACATGCAACATTAATGTGATCAATCAAATCTGAATTTGTGCATCTTTTTGCTTTGCATTGCCAAAAAGCTCTATTTTTGTTTCATCTGTCCCAGAACGATTGTGGCTTTGGCAAGATCAGTCGTTCCTTTTTAATGTCTTTTCTTCAGCAATGGTTTCTTCCTTGGCCTTCGCCCAAAAAGCTCTGCTTGGTGTAGTGTGCAGCATATGGTACTGATGGTTGAAACCATGACTCCAGACTTTTCCAGGTTGGCCTTCAATTCTTTCACCAATTACAACAACCTGTCATTTTTCCTCTTTCCTCCACGTCCACGTTCTTAATAACATTGCGCACTGTTGAAACTGGGATACCAAGGTCTTTGGAGATGACCTTATAACCTTTGAAGGTCTTGTGTTTGCTAATAATAGCAATTCTGATGTCTTCAGACAGCTCCTTTGTCTTCACCATTGTAAAAGAACATGGCCTAGTGTATGGCTTTTTAAAACCCTGAAGTCATCATTCATTGACTTATTCATGTCACATGGGCACAGATAATTTGTCACAGGCAATTATCAATTTGCAATTTACCACAGGTGAGTGAAAATGTGTTGCCATATTAATTTAATGTAAAGGGTGTCCAGTGTCACAGCAAGCTTTAGATTTTTTCAGTTTTTCCCTCTTTTAAATGTGAGTGCTCTATACAAAAAAACTGTTTCAGTTGATTAATTTTTTCAGTGGATATTCCTCAATATGTACTTAAACTTTATGGCTGCCAATAATGATGAGCAGGACTGTACAAGCTGGCATCTTTCTCTCCTTAATGATTTTTTCAGTTTTAAACCCAATGTCAACGTCTAGTAAAGTTGGGAGAGGGTGAGTGGAGGGCTTTGTTTTTTGCTGGGTTCCCAAAGTGACCAGTAGGGGTGCAGGAAAAAATCGATTCCAGCTCGAATCGCGTTTCTAACATTGAACGATTCAGAATTGATTCTCATTTTCAAAAAATCATTTTATTTATTTTTTTTTTGCGGGTGCAGCTACTGTCGCACGGAGCTTTTTAACTGTACCACCACAGCTACTGTCGCGCGGAGAGCTCACCTACTGTCCTGCGGCGCTCTTTAACTGCAGAGCTCAGCTACTGTCCTGCAGAAGTCTTTAACAGTTAAGAGCTCCGCAGGACAGTAGCTGAGCTCCGCAGGACAGTAGCTGAGCTCCGCAGGACAGTAGCTGAACTCCGTGAGACAGTTAAAAAGCTCAGCGCGACAGTATAAAAAAAATGCATTAAAAAAAAGCTAACAGTTAAAAATCTCCGCGAGACAGTAGCTGAGCTCCGCGAGACAGTTAAAAAGCTCCATGAGACAGTTAAAAAGCTCCGCGAGACAGTTAAAAAGCTCCGCGAGACAGTTAAAAAGCTCCGCGAGACAGTTAAAAAGCTCCGCGAGACAGTAGCTGAGCTCCGCGGGACAGTAGGTGAGTGTTGCGAGACAGCAGCAACAGGACAGGGAATGTTTTTGCTCTTACTGCCTCTCCCTATTAGGCTACAGAGAGGCGTGTAGTGTCATGTTACAGTGTTTGATGTTGCGCCGCTAAAGTATGGAGGATGAAGAAAAAGAAATCCAACCGATTCGAAAGAATCAGAAAAAAACGAATCGTGGCCCCAAAAATCGATTCTGAATTGAATTGTGGAATTCCCAAATATTCGCAGCCCTAGTGACCAACTCGGATGGTAGTAAAAGTCAGCCACTGCGTCTGTATTCCCCAGTCACTGCTAACACACTGAACAATTCAACATGCTTAGAGGAGAACACTAACCTCCAGCTCTGTTACAACAGCTAATAGACAGAGAACACAATTAATACTGTCTAACTAATCTTCCCACCTAGAGAGAGTAAAACCAGCTGAGCATGAAACTGGCTCAACATCTCATGATGATATCAACTCTATAGCCTACAGCTGCTCTACTCATAAACCCTCAGCTTAGAAGGTTAGGTGCTGTGCTCATGTGCTCCAGTATCAACACGTGTATGAAACCCACCCACAAGGGAGTAGAAGCGGGTTTGACATTGTTTAGGTGACATGAATCAAAGCCCACCCTATCCTCTAAAATATTATCTGTGAACTGATTCTATAAAGACAGTACATTGCTGTATGTATAGTGACTTAGATCAACATTTGTGGAATTATAGTAAACTGAAAATTAGGGGTGGGCAATATGGCCCCCAAACAATATCACGATATTTCATGGTATTTACACGATAACGATACTCTTGGCGATATGACAAAACACTGAATTAATATGTGTACATATATTTATATTTAAAATAAAATAAATTGTATTATTGCATACGATATGATATGGCACACCTCAACTGAGATATTACTGGTAAAAAATACAATAATTCTATCAGATTTGTAACAGAAGTCAATGATCCAGAATGTCATGATACTAAAAATGCACTCAAAATATCTCCATATATCCAGGATTATATTTATGATTAATTAAAAAGTAATGATACTTGACAGATATAATATATAAGTAGATATATAATGGGAAATGAGAACAGTATGAATTTTTCTTTTGCTAAAAACTGAAAAAATAGTCTGATGTGATAATTAGGGGTGGGTGATGTGTCACGATATTTCAGGTTACAATATCATGCAGAATATTCAAAAATGTTGGTGGTATTGTTGCATATGATACGATATGGCACATCCCTACTGCAAATACATAAACAACATAAGTGCGTCAAAATATCTAAATGTTCAGGAAAATCAGTCCAGGGCCCTGAAAGGTTCTGTCAAGGTAAGATAAAATATGCATTGACTCAGGAGCCTTACTAATAGGAAGCACAAATGGAGGGTATGACAAAAAAAAAATCATGACCAATTAAGCAATAGAAAAAAAATCAACAGATTAGTTGACTACAGAAAATAGTCTGAATAATTAAAAATCAATTGCTCTTTCAAACGCGTAATTTTACAATTATGGTGCTGTATTGTCATATTTGCATTATACCAGTGGGATTAAAATGATCTTAAAAAGTGCTGCACAATATATTGTTTTAGCATGGCATTGTAACTTTTGTAAGCATTTGTAAATGTCACGTAATGCAAATATTATATCAGATATTTCATGATACAGCTTGCTTGATACAAAACAAAAATGCCCACGTTTGCAACAATTTTATGGCCTACCTATCAGAGGCAGACTGTATCGACTCAGTACAAGTAATTTTATTTTAAGCTTCAATACAGAGGGGCATTATTAAAATATATTGCTGTCAACATTAACACCTAAATGTATGCAATCAATTATTTTTGTTTCCCTCCCAAAAATACAAAGAAATACTAGGCTTAATTTTTTTTGTCATGATTTTAATAATGAATAATGACAGAATATTGCGGCGATTCATATAATTATTCGTTTTTAGCAATTGTGATCAAAACTTGTAATGAATGTGTAATGAATTATGATTCATTTGAGAATATTTTCAAGATTAAAGAACTGACACCAATTAAAATCCTATCATTTACGAATAAATCTACACTGATTGGTGTGCTGGTCTGGAAGTGAGGTGTGTTCAGGTCAATTTCTGGTGTGTTGCTATCTTGGTGGTGGAGAAAACAGGTGCTCCACTGACTAATTTAAACCCTGACAACAGTCAACAGTCAGACGTTCATTGCTATCTTGGCAACACAGGCATGCGTACATTCCACACACACACACACACACACACACACACACAGCCAAGTTAAGTAAAATCACATCAGTTACCCACCCTTTCTTGATCAAATAATGTTTCTCACATACACAGCAGTGCACAAAGCAATCTTTTAAATCAACAATAAACATAAATAACAGAATATTTAGTAAAATAACATTGCTGTTCCCATGACCTGCTCACGCACCTTCACAGCATGAGTGAACAGGTCAGTTTCCTCTGCTGAGAAACGCAGAAGGGCTGCGCCTTTAAAATACCAATCCGCCAAAGTCAGCGCACATCTGATTCTTATAAGGAATCGTGCATGTTTGTGCACTCCCATTATTAATTAAGAGAAATAGTACATGCCTTTTTTGTGCTTCGAGCTGAGCAAAGCGTATTTTTTGCATCCTCACGATACCAGCTGACAGCTCAACTATAGATCGCCAAAATAGGGACCCTAATATAATTTATTGAAATTATTTTCAGAAAAAAATATATTGTCTAAAACGGATTATCTCAGATCTAAAACAAACAAACAATCCTTCCAAAGGTGAGAAAAAAGGAAATAAAAAAATAAAAACACCACCACCACCATACCTTGCACAGCATCTGCGGTTGGACACCAGCAAAGGTCAAGAAGGAGGGGGAGCAGTCATATGCCTCCTGCCAGCCCCCAATGAGGGGTTAAACTGAATCTAAACGCTCACATAAATCAACGCCAAGCAGCCACTAAAAATAACACTCAGCCTGACAGGCCCTGCTCTCACTGCTGTCGCAGAGATGGGGAGAAAGACGGCAGAAATATGAATATGGAGGCAAAGAGAGGCAGACATGGCAGGAACCAGAGAGAGAGGGAGAGATGGAGGTAGGAAGGGAGGGAGCGAGAGAGAGGGAGAGATGGGGGAGGTGATAGAAATGTGTTGAGGGGGAAAAAACACACACAACAAAACAGCGTAAGTGTACAGCAGGAAGTAGCAGGAATTCAGTGAAACGTGACCCGCGAGAGCCTCTCGAAGAGCACATCTGAATAAAACATCATAAGCAGTGTGGTAGGAGCCGCACGCCGTGTTTGACATCAGTGAGGAACAGAAAGGTGAAGACACATTCAACAGCCATCTACAGCAGCCCTCTGCAAACAGGCCCACCTGGCTACGAATCAACAGGAGAGTTTGCTGACTTCTGCCATTTGATTTTCAGGACGAACATGTGTGGGAACGTTTCCCTTCTCTAGTGTGAGCGCTGGCATTTCAGAACCCTCCCCTGGTGCATTTCTTCATTTAGACACAGGCTTCACAGCCTGCCCATGTGTGCTCAGAAGAGCAGCTCCATTCAACGGTCTCAGAGCGGCCATGTCTGACAATTTTCTTTTTGCATCATATTTTTATGTGCCAAAAACCAAAGGTCATAATCCCTTTTTCACACCAGCTCTCTCTCTCTCTCTCTCTCTCTCTCTCTCTTTTCGTCCCTTTATTCACTTTAACCTGAAGAGGGCAACAGTTCTGGGATAGGTTCTGAGTGGCAACAGTAAGAGTGTAGGAGGATAAAAGCCTGAAAAGTGAAGGCTTGAAGTGTTTTTCATAAAACTCAAGATACAGTATGAAGTTTTCAGGTCCAGTTTTGGCGCAGCTTTCCACTGAACCCTAGTGTGAACAGTGCTTTAAGTACTTCAAAAAGATGTTAGATTTCACACTTGTTTCAATCGTAATGTTGGTGTTCTATCGTAAACAGGTTCCTAAGGATTGACAGAACAATAACTCTTTACTATAAGGATCACAAATAACAGTAATAAACACTGTTAAATGATTTAGTAACGTATTAGTATCAACTAAGTATAAATTCACACTACTTAAGACGTTATTAAACATTACAAAATTCTAATGCAAAAAGAATGTTGTAAATAATAATGAATTGAGATATTAGTTTAAAAAGGTGTAATGATTACTAATAACATGTAATTTAATATTCACACTATACATAAGAACGGTCATGAGTGCTGTTAATTAATGTACTCTTATGGTAAAGTGTTACAACTATTTAAGGTCATATTTCACTAGTCTGGCACTAGATTCCAAGACACCAAATTAAGCCAAAAACACATCAGAGTTAGGGCGTTTTCACACCTGCACTATTTGTTCAAGTTAAAACCAACTCTGGTCCGTTTGTAACTTTTGTTGCGGTTCTATTGAGCAGGTGTGAAAACAGTAATGGCACGGTCTCGATCCAGTCCCAAACTAACTCTGGAGCGGTTCACTTGTGGTGAGAACGTGATCTGGTCTTGATCTGATTTAGCTATTAAATATAGTCTATTTATTTGAGCTAAACGGCGTATAATACACAGTTTAAACTGATATATTAGCCAGATAGCGCCAATTAACATAGCTATTAATAAACGCTGTGTCCATGCACGTTCGGTCTGTGCTGCATTCACTGCTCACAGCCGCGTGACTCCGTTTACTATTTCTACATCTGCGTTGCATTTCCAAACGTTTCAGTTTTCCGTGTTAAAGCGCAGATATACACGCTGGAACACAGAATCTTCTCACTATATTTACTTTTTTTGTATATTTATATTTATTATAATAATAATAATAATAATAATAATAATTATAACAACAACTTGCAACAATTATACAGTACAGAGTTAAACCAAAAGGAAAATAGGGAATGTATATACAAATTCCACCAATTAAATACAACTAATTAAAAAAATAATAGAACACTTAAAATGTTTATTAATTAAAATAAAAAAAGACATAGCGTCAAATGGAAATAATTTGAAGAAAATATCATAAAAAGTGCCATGCTAACACTCTAACACTAACAGATTGCGATTACACAGGTTATTAACAAAGAGTCTAGGCTTAAACAATAGAGAGGGCAAGGCAATAAACAAAGGAAATGTGTTGTAGAAGAGCTAGATTACTAGATTCAATACTCTGCAAGGAACAGAGCAAACTGAGGGGCTTTTATACTAGACAGGCCAGGTGGAAACAGTCAGTAACTGGGGGAGCAGGAACGCCATACAGTCACGTGATCAACAAAGTCAGGGAAGTCTGGGGTGTGCATGCTGTGATGTGATGTGATGTCTGAGTAGTTCAGAGTCCAAAGCAGGCAGATTGACAAAGAGTAAAAATACTATACATTAAAATAAATTTAAAAAAAAAGTAAAAAAAAAAAAAGTAAAAAAAAAAAAAAAAATGAAATTAAGTTAAATACAGTGTCCAGTTAAAACAAACTCCATTATAAAGGAATGTTTTAATTATTAATTTTTTTAATGTTTGTTGAACCTGTCTCTCTAATACTTTTTGCCACAGTTTAGGGGGAGCAGGTGGTGAAGGCTAATTCTTCAGATTTATTTTGGGGGGAACTTTGGTACGTTTAGCAGGCTAGCGGTAGAGGAAGTGAGAAATCGTGAAGGGACAAAACGACAGGGATGGTGCTAAACCATGTAAAGCCTTTTATAATTATAGTTAAATCAATTCTAAGCGATACTGGGAGCCAGTGCAGTTTTGTAATTGCTTTTTCTTTAATTTATGTAAAAGTGTAAAAAAGTGGCAAAAAACACCTTTGGTCTTTAAAATTTGCATATTTAAAGTGCTATTACTATTCACTCTAGGAGTGTAACTCTGCTTTTACACTTGCAGGCGACAGAGCGACAATCAACCAGTCATTTTTTGTGGGGAAAAGCGATTTGTTGCTGTAATTTGGTGACAAGTGGCAATCAACACGGCACCACAGTGAAGAGTCGCAATTTGTTACAAATGGATAATAATATGGTGAAGTCACATTCAAATACAACTGGCCCAAAATTCTTTTTGGATCAAGCCGATACTAACCCACACACAATAATGCAAGAGGCCTAGAGCACAAGAGAAACATTTGATGTGATGTTATAGACTTGGTAGCACCTGGAAGGGTGCATGCAGGGTAAACATTTGGAATATCTTAGCAGCTAGTTTGAAAAATGGTTATGTATGCCTGCGTCATAAATATACAGTACCAGTCAAAAGTTTGCACACACCTTCTCATTCAGTGTTTTTATTTTTATTTTCTAACACTGTAAATGAGTACTGAAGTCATTCAGACTATGAAGGAACACAAAGAAATCAAATAGTAACTTAAAAAGGGTAAAAACAAACCAAAATACTCTGTGAAGCATTTATTTGTTCTTATCTGGGGAGCTATTCATTTGCAGTTTCTCATTATTAAATGAATGGTGATGCAGTTGAAAAGCGATAACTCATTTTCTCTGAGAATGAATTGTTCATACAGATGAAATTTTTTAAGGCCAGCAAAGTTCACCCAGCAGTTATGTTCCCGAACCCGCCTGTTTCCATGTTCCTACTGCACAGAAAACCAAGCAGGCAGAAAGCAGAGCTAAAGCAGTGCAATAACAGGCTGCAGTTGCCAACACGTTGACACAACAAAGCACAAGTGACTCATCAGAGTCACACTTAGTATATGAGAACAGACTGCCTAGCCTTAAAAGGCATACAGATAACAGATTTATTTTGTCAATAAATTAAGCTACACAATTCTTTAAGCATCCACTAAACAGTTGCACCAAATGACAAACCAACACTTTTATGACATATTTATGCCACGAAAATCTTATTTCTTCAATCCCTGACATATTTTACTATAAATGAGGAAAAAAAAAAAAAAAAAAAAAGTGAACTATTTTCACACATTTTCGCACCGGATTATACAGCTTATTTTAAGCGACATTAGTAAGGAAGGGTATAATGTGTGTCACACAGTAATCTGCACAGATATTTCTCTTTAAAAAAAAAATGTTGATTTGGGTGAGAAAAGTGCTTCTGTTTATTTACAGTAAGCTTAGATTTCCAATGTTTTTTTTAACAGCACGGTTAGCAGCAGCACTAGCCGCGGTTAGCAGCACTTAGCCCTAGTAAATGCTACCCGACAGCACTACACTGAGGAACCCTAAGTGTTCTGGTAAACCAGGGCGCTATCAGCTAGCGGTTTGTGTTTTTTAAGACAGTAAATGCGCAGACTACAGTCCGATATACTCAGTTTTCAATAGCAAAAGAGCTAGCGCATAGCATGGTTAGCGGCTAATGCTAATACTGCTCCAGCCTGGAGAAACTCACTTAAATCTTCTGTATAATGTGTCCAACTTTAACGGAGTGGCTTCACTGCTTCTTACACCTAGACTAGTAAAATTCATACATGAGGTGCACTGGATTAAAAGGTGTACTGACAATCTTTGGGAAAATTAAAGGATTTTAAGTGCACCTTATAAATGTGAAAAATATGGTAATCATTTTTAAACAAAAAAAAAATCTGTATTATGATGGAGTTATTCTGACTAAAAAACTGCATTTTGTAACTGTTTTGCTATTTACTGTGAAGCTTTTAGGAGTTTTTGTGTAATTGCTTATATTTGCAGTTTATATGCATGCACTAAATATGTTTTATTTTTGTACATTTTCATACATTTTATGTTTTATGTTACACAATTAATTTTGTTCTATTATTATTATTTTATTGACAAAGTACATAAGTTACTGTAGTTTACAAAACAGACAAAAGTTAACATATAAGTTTGGGTTTCTTTTAATTGTTGAAAACTTATATCACATTATATCAGACATCATATTATAATTTACTTTATCACGTCTTTTGTAGCAGCAGTATATTCTTGAAATTAATAAAACATGTTTTAAACTTTGTCATATTTGAAGCCACATCCGTCCATAATAATATCATTTTATAATATGTAATACTGGAAATGTTTTGAAAGCAGGTTTATATTAATTTTACTATTTATAGTACAGTTTTAAAGGTTTTCATGTTTGTTAATATGCATGTCATTGACATTCTGCATTGTGGTAGATTTTGTCTAACAAGAAAGTATTTTTATGTATCTTTTAAATAATTATTGTATCTTTTTTATATTTAATATGAAATCATTAGATATCTTGGTAAGTTGCTGTTGTTGCAAAAATGACTTTTTTTTTTGTTTCCCCTTAAAGGTTGACAATGTAACAATAAATAAAATGTTTTTCAGTATTTTGTTATATCACCAAGAACAATGTTATCACACCAAGCTCTGCCAGAGCAAGTAAAACTTCTGCTCCAGTGTGAGGCTGATCTGTGGCACAATTTGAGGTGATGCATCGCCAAATGAGTTTATAAGAGTCATCTCTCTTTTATTGGTTTTGGCTGTTGGTTTAAAAAAGAACGAGAGGAAAATCTAGAGGAGGAGTGATGGATCGGCTGGAGGCCTAAAGCTCGGACAGGTTCACTCAGAGATCTCTCCCGTCCAGAGAAACATAAAGACAATTAGGACAGAACTGAAAAGTAAAAGTGAGAGCTGCTTGAGAGTAGTCGACTTCAGGAAATGGCAAGCCTGCAAATTTCACAAGCAGAGGCAACTGCATTAACACTCACTTTAAAAATTATAAATAGTTTAAAAACATGGTAAAGTGAACTCTGCTCCAGTGTCTTTGTTTCCCCTCATTTCTGCACAGTTAACCACAAACTCCTTGTTTGTTAAATATATTTAAATTTCAAACTCTTTAAAACACTGTTTTTTTAAGTATGTAGCATAACTGCAGTAAACAGTGTTTATCTAGATGCGGCTCTCTCTTAATAGATCTACTAAATTTATAAGTGGGGCACTTATTTATATCATGCATACGCCTCAAAAGCAGTGTTACAAACAGCTGTTCTCACTACATTCTCCGGAAAAGGTGCAAGACAGTTGTCTAAAGTACACAGATTTATTTAAGTACAGTGGCATGCAGACGTTTGGGTACACCTGTCCAAAAGTTCTATTACTGTGAACAAATCATGACCTAATATACAAAATACATAAAGTTAATGAAGAAACATTTCTTTACCATTTTAAGCAAGATGTTGTACAGTTGCAAAATAACAAAAAAGGTCTGTATGAGTAGTCAGACTATATTTAGGTCATTCTGAATAGATTAATTGATAAGATTGATTCACTTTTTCCTCTACCATTAAAGCCTGACCGATCAAACAACATACTTAACAGCTGAAGACTTGTTCGTTTGAAGATTTGGTTCTTTTCCAAATTCTGCACGCCTTTACTCCAAGCATACAGTACCTTTGCTCCCTTATACAGTTGTTCAGATAAGTAATTTCAGTTAAATATATCATAAAGCAGAAAAACACAGTGATATCTGAAAAGTGAAATGAAGTTTATAAGATTTACAGAAAGTCTGCAATAATTCTTTAAACTAAATTAGGCAGGTGCATAAATTTGGGCACCCCAACAGAAAAATTACATCAATATTTAGTAGATCCTCCTTTTGCAGAAATAACAGCCTCTAAATCAGGGGTGTCAAACTCATTTTGGCCGAGGGCCACATTGGCATATTGGCTGTCCTCCGAGGGCCAGATGTAACTTATAAATATAATAAAATGTAACCAAATGTAATATATGTAAATGAATGTAATTACTCCTTAATGTTAAATAACTCTCAATATATTATTTATTCAATCAAATATTACAGTTGCATGGAAAAAATGTTTGCTTGTTGCTCTATTAACATAAATCCTTTTAATTTGTCATGTCATGAAATCCAAAAACTCCATCAATCAAGAACCAAACTATTCAAGTGAATAGAAATGACATCAAGTTATATTAACTTTGAAATTATTAACTGAAATAAGGCTTAATAAATATAAAATCAAAAATTGTGAGCTGTTAAGAACATAGCATTTCCTCAGATTTAGCAGTTCCTCATCCAACCACTAGTGGGAGCTGCAGCAGCAGCACCACAAGTCCGCAGTCTTTACTGAGTCAGAGCTACAGCCCAGCCACGGGCTACAGGGCTCAGCTCAGCCAGTCTGGAGCGTTTTTACAATTTTTAAGTTCTTCTGTGTATGAAATAAAGATTTTTGTAACCGAATAATACAGCTCTCTACAGTTCATCTTTCAGCCCAATCAGCTAACAGCAGCCGTTTAGAGCATGAGTCACTGCTGGGATTACATTATAAACAGGTCAGTTATCGCGCTGCTAACCTCAGGATGTTTATAACTACGGAGTTTAGTGGACACACCACGGCTGCAAGGTTAGACTGTTGAAGGCTACTGAAGACTATTAAAGGCTATTGGAGGTTATTGAAAGGGTTATTGAGGGCAGAAATCAGTAAAGGCTGGTTAGATAAGTGATTCACGTCCTCGTACTTTGCTGCGGTGAAACTGCGACTAGCGCTGTCCCAGTGATGTTTATTAACGTCATTAAAACAGATTTTGTCAGCTATTGTCTTATAAATATTTACACAGAACTTATATCTCTCCTAAAAAGCGTTTATTTTGGTCAGTAACACTCTTCGTAACACAAAAGGCATACCGGTCTTTCGCCTTGAAGCACAGCCGTCCGTCTGCATCAACTTCTTTTTTTCTGGACATTATGGGATAAACATTTATATGTCTCAATTCCACCCGCGAAGTTACACCTTCCCTCCGGCAGGGTTTCCACATCAATGACTACACTGCCGTGTAGTGGCAGTAAGCCGTAACTTTGCGGGTAATACAATCGACAAGCATTGTGGGAAATGTATTTTTTGGTCAAAGAACGCTTCTGACCTATTTATTATAGACACTAAGATCTTACAAGCTCTCGCGGGCCACATAAAAAGACGTGGCGGGCCACATTTGGCCCGCGGGCCTTGTGTTTGACACATGTGCTCTAAATGCTTCCTATAGCTTCCAATAAGAGTCTGACTTCTGGTTAAGGATATTTTGGATCATTCTTCTTTATAAATCATCTCCAGTTTAGTCAGGTTTGATGATTTCTGAGCATCAACAGACCACTTTAAATCACACCACAGATTTTAATAATATTCAGGTCTGAGGACTGAGATGATAATTTCAGAACATTGTACTTGTTCTTCTGCATGAGTGCTTTAGTAGATTTTGAGCAGAGTTTAGAGTTTAGGATCATTGTCTTGTTGAAGTATCCAGCCCCAGTGCAATTTCAACTTTATCACTGATTCTTCAACATTGTTCTGAAGAATCTACTGATATTGACTGAATCCATGAGACCCTCAACAAGATTCCAGTACCTGCACTGAACACACAGCCCCACAGCATGATGAACCACCACCACATTTAAATGTTTTTATATTACATTACATTACATTACATTTGGCAGACGCTTTTGTCCAAAGCGACTTACATTAGTCAAGTACAAAAGTAATAGGAGTTAAAGGTAAAACATTGTTTAGATTGGGCTTAACGGAGGTCGAAGGGAAGTAAGGGGATAGAAAAGTGAAGGAGGGGAAGAAGGAAATAAGGTTAGAAGTAGTTAGTGTGTTAGAGGTGTTAGGAGAGTAAGTGCTCTTTGAAGAGCTCTGTCTTCAGGAGTTTCTTAAAGATAGCGAGAGATTCTCCTGATCTGGTAGTGGAAGGTAGTAAATGTGGGGAGCAGTGAAGTGTTTATCTTGAAATGCTGTGTTCTTTTTCCGCCCTACATATAACTCAGTTTTAGTTTCATCAGTCCACAGCACCTTATTCCAAAATGAAGCTGACTTGACTGTCTAAATGCTCTCCCATACAGCCTCTCCTTGTGTGAAGTGCTCTGAATAGCTGAATGATGCAAAGTGACTCCATCTGCAGTAAGATGATGATGTAGGTGTTTGGAGCTGGTCTGTGGATTGACTATGACTGTTCTCACCATCCTTCTCCTCTGATTATCTGAGATTTTTCTTGTTCTGTCACTTCAGGTCTTAACTAGAACTGTGTCTGTGGTTCTCCCATTTCCTCACTATGTTCTTCACAGTGGAAACTGACAGCTGAAATCTCTGAGATAGCTTTTTATATCCTTCCTCTAAACCATGATGTTGAACAATCTTTGTTTTCAGGTCATTTAAGAGTTTTGTTTTAAGGCTCCCATGTTGCCACTCTTCAGAGAAGATGCAAAGAGGAGAAAAACTTTCAGTAGGCTCATTAACACTTTCTCATAATTGGATTCACCTGTTTATAGGTCAAGGGTCAATGAGCTTACTAAACTAATTTTGTGCTCCAATAATTAATGCTAAAGGTTTTCAAATCAATAAAGTGCCCAAATGTATGCACCTGCCTAATTTAGGTTAAATAATTA
Organism: Astyanax mexicanus; assembly: GCF_023375975.1. NCBI lineage: Eukaryota > Metazoa > Chordata > Actinopteri > Characiformes > Acestrorhamphidae > Astyanax > Astyanax mexicanus. Next base: position 50,402,805 of record NC_064408.1, read on the forward strand.
TTGCACACGTTCTGTAAATCCTATAAACTTCTATTTCACTTCTCAAATATCACTGTGTTCATCTGCTATATGATATATTTAACTGAAATTGCTGATCTGAACAACCAATGATTTATAAAAGAAAATCATGAAAATTATCAGTGGTGCTCAAACCTTTTTATACCACTGAAGTTTAAGTATCGGTACCCAGCCCTACTCATTAGACACCTAGGGACTTGCGTAAGTTTCCTGTAAGTTTCCGCTACAAGGTGCTGCAGCATCAGGAGCATTCTCACAGGAAACATCACAGCCTGGTTTAAACACATCACCAAGCAGGACAGACGGGATCTCCAGAGGGTGCTGCATTCAGCTGAGCACATCATTCAGACCAAACTTCCTTATCTGAACAACTACAACAAGACTACTCGACCAAGGCCAGACAGATTGTGAAATACCTCAGCCATCCCAACAACGGACTCCTCTCTTTATTTCAGTGAGAAAAACACTTTCTCCTAAGTTTCCTTCGGGTTCAATAAAGAATCTGTCTGGCTGTCTGTCTATCTAAAGAGACGATGAGAAAGAGCTTCTTACTGGAAGCCATTCAGAATCTAAACCAGAACAGCAACCAATGCTTCTCAACACACATATTGCATATAATATTGTTCTGCTAAACATTGGTGATAACTGCTTAGAATTGTTATATTAACTGATGCTCTAAATAGTTAAGTGGAGCTAAGAGGTTTTTAGCTGGTTGCTACGACACATGCTAAATTGGTGCTACAATGTGACAGGATTATTTTAAGGATTATATTATATATTTCATTGTTACATTTGAAGGGTGGCAAAATGTTTACACCACAATTATTCCTGTCATTTCTCAAAAATCTGTTGTTATACTAATTAAACTGCTGTAAACAAGCTCTCATCACACAATCAGACTAAACAATCTGGAGCTGGCTTAGCTGGGCTGATATGTAAAAAACTATAGGCATCATCAATATATACAGTGGCATTAAATACAGCTTTGTTGTATTTTTTCTCAGTAGCAGTAGCATTAAGGTGTACATAATATTTGCATCAATATGCAAAGTAGTACATTTACAATATACTGCAAGTGTATTAAAAAAGGTGTTTAAACAGCACAAATACTTAAATCTACTCAAGTTTGAAGAAGTCTATGCTTGTATCTTGTATTTAAATATAGATTAATTACAACTAAAATATTTTTAAGTTGCCATAAGTTGTTTCAAAATAGTACATTTACTATGTATTAAAATGCATTTTTTAATTAAAAAAAAAAAGTGTGAACTTTTCTACGTTAAGTATACTTAAAATACAAAATAAAATATACTTAATACACTTATCTTTTCTGCAGCAGGTCAATGAACTGGCACATACCAGAAAGTCCACCTCTGAATGACTTAAGTAAAGGTTTTGGAGTGGCCTAGTAAAAGTCACAGTTCATGCTGGAAAATCCTCCAATGTGTCTGAATTAAAACAGTTCTGCAAAGAAGAGTGGACCAAAATTCCTCCACAGAGATTTGAAAGACTAACTGACAGCTTTCACAAACAATTGACTGCAAGTTATTAGGTTTATGGGGGCAAACAGGGCCAGGTTGGTTCAGATAGATTTTTCCCTTAATAAACAAAATTATTGTTTAAAAAATTGCCTTTTATATTTATTTAGGTTATCTTTCTCTGATATTAAAATGTGGATGTTAATCTGTAGATTTTATCAAATGTACATATTATTAAAATGCAAAAACAAAAGAATGTGCAGAATTTTTTTTTTTTTTTACAGCACTGTATATTACGTGGCGGGCCAAAAAAAAAAAAATCTGTTTTGTAAAATGAAGTGTAATGGGATGGAGTGCTACAGACTAGTAGCTCTCCAGCCCAGAGGGTTGTTGACCCCAATTGCAGAACAGTTGATCTCAAAACCAGTAAACTTAAGAAGAAAAAACACACACCACTCCTCACGCGGGATTGAACCGCGGGACAAGGCCGGGAAAAATATATATAAATCACGATAGAGAGGAGATAGAGAGCCCAAGAACGGGCCAAAAAACATGCAGAAACTAAAGTCATCACAAGCGACAGAGCGAAAGGGGAGGAGGGTAAACAAAAGCTCACCAGAAAATCATTTTATTTTTTTATTTTTTTCATTATCGTTTGTTCATTATAGTTCAAACAACCTCACGGGCCAGATGTTTTATGCTTGTTGGCCACATCTGGCCTACAGGCCACCTATTTCCGACCCCCATTATTGGATACCAATATAGCTATGCAATTCTTTAATAACTAAGTAATCAAATATAATATTTAAAATGCTAATAAGCAATGTGTAGAGATTTCAGCGCAGTTGAATTCTTTGTATTGAGCGCATCTGTGGCACTTGCACTTGTACAAGCTGTCAAGTTGCTTTGGAGTCACACCACTCCTCCAGCAAAATTTCCAGTGTAAACACTGATCTGCGACTGTCTGCTGTCAGCGCAGCAGAGAGCTGTTGTCTCACTGTCTCCCAGTGGCTTTGGCTGTGGTTCATATTTGTGAGAATCACAGAGGCATGAAATTGTGCGACGTGCCAAACGAAATCAAAGACTTCTCGTGTAAAACGTTCAACAAAAGTAGAATTTGTTCACGCCCAGTGGAGAGCGCCGTGCGATCATACTGTTCCTTAATATAATGCTGGGTGCAGACATGACAGATCCCCTTTCTGTATCACAGAGAGGCTCAGCAAGAAGAGATACTGTAAGCCTCTCTTTCTCTCTCTCATTCACACATTTTCTTTCACAGGGTCTCAGCTAATTTAACACAATTTGCAGACAAAAATAAAGAGTTGCACCTTATTATAAATGAAATTATAAACGTGGAAAGAGGACCACATGCTCTCTCCTTCAGCAGATGGTTGAGGTCTTACCTGACAGGAGGTCCAGAGGTGCCCGGCCAGGTGGTTGATGTGGGACAGCAGGAGTCTGACGAGCACGGATCTGAACGTGCTGCTGCCTCCCAGAGAGATCAGGCACTCCGTCAGTGTCTTCTGCACCGCAAACTACACAAACAACAGGAACAAGATGTTATCCAGACATCGATGAAGACCCTGACCTTCAAATGAAGAAGAACATGATTGATCACTGACCCCAAATGCAGCTAATCAGCTAAATCATGTATGATATTCAAAAGCAATGCTAATGCTGCTAACAAACAACAAACAGTGGAAACAATGGAGTTGAGGTAGGACAGGTCCTCAGTAGGACTGCCCTATGAAGAGTCCTTCTCAGTCCGCCTCTTGATAATATGTATGCAACTATGGAACAGTCTAACGAGGCTTTGTTTTTTTTTTTTAGGGTTTAAAAAACAGCAAGAAGGGAAAACAGAGCTTCAGAGTCAGTTTGAATCATATGATGAAGAAAACACACAAAATGGATTCATTTAATGATGGGTAACTGTAATTACCAAACTTTGTTTTCTTATATCTCACTAATGCTGTACTAATCAAGACCCTGGGTAAATACTGTTTTTGCACAATGGATTTGTGATATACTAATCAAACTTTAGGACAACACAGCTCAATGAACAATTTTATAATTGTCATTTTGACACATTTCTACACCATTTTATTCATGCATTTCCCAAGAAGTTTAAAAATCAGACTTCTTGTTTTTCAACTTTAGGTTAGATTATCTTTTCACACTTGTTCTAGGTCACACGAGTTTTCACTGAGAGAGCTGATGTTTTTTTTTTTTTTACATTTTGATATAAAACATATTATAGTATTAAAATAGTATAGTATAGTATTGTTCATTGAGCTGTGTTGTCCTAAAGTTTGACTAGTATATCACAAATCCACAGTATTTTAACATTTTTATACAAAACATATTATAGTATAGGCAAGTGTCTTTAAAGGTTTTTAAGAATTTAAGAAGAGATTAAAAAAAATGGTGCCATCTCAGTCCACCTCTTGGTCACACATATGCAACTATGGAACAGTCTAATGAGTTTTTTTCTTTTTTTTTCCAAAATGTTTTCCCATTTTTTCCCCCCAATTTACATGGCTAATCACTCAACCTACTCATTAATGGATTCCCCCTATCACTAGTGATGCCCCAACACACCAGGAGGGTGAAGACTAATGCAGACTCCTTGTGCTGAGCGACATTACCCTTTAGAGTGATGAGAAAAGAAAGCACCATCTACCCACCCAGAGAGAGAGCAAGGCCAATTGTGCTCTCTCAGGGCTCCAGTAGCCGATGGCAAGCTGCATGAACAGGATTCGAACCGGCAATCTTCTGATCACTAATGAGGCTTTGTTTTTTTTTTCATCATTTATAAATCATTTTAAAACAAACTGCAGTTTTAATTTACTGGCATTTTTTTGCCCAAATTCGTGGACCTATTTTTTCTTTTTCCATTACATTGGAACACACCCAACTGTATTGTGGGTAAGCCCTGACAGAGCCCTGACAGATACATCAGTTGTGTCTTTCAAATCATACTGAATGCATTTCACAGATTCTTCACTTTGGAACAGCTTTCTATGAGCAGCCAGGAGATGATGCAGCCCATCTAGGATGTAGCCTCGACTCTGGAACGCAGCTGTCACCAATGACATCTGTCTGAATGCATGAATACATCCCTCAAGTAGATTATATGTCTTAGAACACACTTTAAAACACATTATTTCTTATTTTGGAAAAATATCTCTGGAGAGCAAAATGATGAACTATAGTTTTACCTCAGTACATCATTTCTTTTGGCGCAATCCAGCTCAGTTCCTTAGCATAACTGATGTATTTTTAATGCAGAAAGTACTACAAGAGCTGGGTTTAAAAACTAGATTCTTCAATTTAAATCTATCTTTATTTAAAAAATCTGACAGATTGATATAAACTCAAGATTAAACCTGAGTCAGCACATGACTCACAGCCAGGTTCTGCCTCTTGTCCTCTCTGACTTGTGGTCCATCAATGTGGTCCATTAATGGATTCCGTCTGTGTTTTGTATGAAACCGAACAATGGAAACTCACTTAGGACACTTACGTCACTTAGGACACGCCCTTCACTTGAACACGACAAACAGGCTTATAGCCTTATAACCTGTAGAAAAGCAAAGTGTGATTAAAAGTAGTAGAGGCTACGATATGTAGATTGGTAGAATAGTATTAGTGTTAACCTGCCACACTGATAAATGCCCACAGTGACAGCACCAGGACAGCGCAGGCAGCTGTGAACCCAGACACATCAGAATCAAACCAATTCAGGAATAAAAACTAGTACCATTATTGGTTATCAATGGTACCCACAAGTCTGAAATGTACTCTGTAATGGTGGGAGCTGTCAGAAAGGACCAGTGCTACCCATCACTCCATCCAACCAGCGGTTTTGGTGCATGTGAAAACCAAAGCATCTTTTGTATTATAAACACTAGTGTCAGTTCACAACATGGGGTAGGTAGGTAGGATGGATTTGGGTAGGTAGGTAGGTAGGTAGGTAGGTTGGTAGGTAGGTAGGTAGGTTAGTAGGTAGGTAGGTAGGTTAGTAGGTAGGTAGGTGCATAGATAGGTAGGTAAGTAGATAGGTAGGTAGGCTGGTTGGTAGGTAGGTAGGTAGGTTAGTAGGTAGGTAGGTAGGTAGGTAGGTAGGTCAGTAGATAGGTAGGTAGGCTGGTTGGTAGGTAGGTAGGTAGGAAGGTAGGTAGGTTGGTAGGTGGGTGGGTAGGTAGGTGGGTGCATAGATGGGTGGGTAGGTAGATAGGTAAGTAGGCTGGTTGGTAGGTAGGTAGGTAGGTGCATAGGTAGGTAGGTAGGTAGGTAGATAAGGAGGTTGGTAGGTAAGTTGGTAGGTAGGTAGGTAGGTTGGTTAGTTAGGTAGGTTGGTAGATACTTTATTGATCCCAATGAAAATGAAGGAAACAGTTACTGATGTACATTCTCATCACCAGATGGCAATTGACTAAAGCTATTATTATGTTTATGGTGTGAAATTATTATGATTTCCTGCTTGCCTTGTAAAACTGTTTCATCTTTTCAAATGTGCAATTACCAAAGCCAGTAAATTATGCTCGTTTATGCACATTTCATCTTATACCTTATTATACCAAAATAAAACTTAAAATCTAAAAAGGGAAAGCTAAAAATATTAGGATTCACAGGCACTTTTAGTAGGTGTGTTTCGATGTCTGTATCATCAGATACTTAAAAATGTGGAATCAGTAAAGGTGGTATCAGTGCATATCTAATAATAACAACTGCATTTTTAAAATGTTGCCTCGTGTTTTTCTCTGCTTTTCTTCAAGCACATTCAAACACAAATTCAGCTCACCATTCTCATTTGCTTCAGGGAAATGGAATGGGGAAATACATTTTAATTAACTTATCTTATCCTTTACCTTAATTACTTAATCTTTACACTATGTTACTTTAATTTAGTCAATCGAAATATTCTTCTAAATTATGAGAGCTTGTTCTCTTAAGATTTAGGTTTAGATCCAAATATCCTACCTAGTGTAATATTACAGGGAGTATTTAGCCTATCAGTCTATCTGATGTTCTGTTTTATTTAGGCTGCTGTAGCTATAAATATACACTATGGTAGGATATTTTGACATGGTGACAAACAGCAAACACATCTGACCTTTCAATACATTAGTTTGATTGAATACTCCACAGATCCAACACCACAACCCTCGCCTTCATCCACACAGTGTAAATTTTACAGGCACCGAGCAGCTACAGCTTATTGTGTAATTATTCTCTTACTTTGCTAGTAGCTTCTAACTCCTAATAGCTGCTGTTGCCGCTGCTGCTGTGTCTCCTTCAGCACTAAACAAGCTCAAATCCAATTTGTTTTATGAATTTCAACTCACTGCTGACTTCAATTTACACTTATCGTTTCATTTTAAATGAACTGACGTGTGTTTATACATTCATTTATTACCATCACATGTTGATGTGGTCTGTGGTACTGTGTCTCCGCATCTTATCCTATGCTACATACTTTTAGACAAAAGTCATGGGACAGGAACAAGCATCATGTCCCTTGACCTTTTTAAGAAAATGTTTATTTTTTTTCCCACTTAGAAATATAAACAGGTACAGCAGGGCCATTAGAGAACATCTATGAGATATATCTAACTGGTGGATCACTAATTTCCATTATTGTGTTTTCAAACCTGAAAGTCCAGACTTTTGTAGGGAAGTCTGATGTCGGCACAGCATTGATTCTTTTAATTTGTGTGTTTTTTAATGGGTGGGAATATGATGAGATCTCTAAGGGCGGGATTAAAACAGCAGGATTTCTCTTAAGGTTCTCTGCAGTGGAGTCACAGACACACACAGAGACAACTTGTTGAGATTTGGTTTTAGGTTGCCAGGTCGATATGGAACCCTCAAGGGGACCTCCAGATTAATACAGAACTCTCACTGGGGGGAATTTTAACAATAGTTCTAAGGTTTCAAAAAGATTCATGCAAGATCATACAGGAGAGAAGTTGTTACATTTATGCTAAAACCAGCTGCAGTACTTGCATACTGTTCTGTATTTTACTGCATATGATATATCATACATAATTCATAGTCAGAGTAAAAAAAATAGTTTTTTCTTCAATTTTGTCTTAAACCAAAAACTGGATACCCTAAAATCTGTAAGCAAACATGACCAAAACAAGTCTGAACAAGTTGAAAATGCTGCCTATTATCCCCAAACTACATGAGATGACTGCTGTGACCTGGAAACATGTTGTTCTGCACATTATGAGTGTGAAATGAAGAGAAACAAGAAAGTTATTATTATTTTTTTTTTTTATGGTGTGGAATTTCCATTCAAAAACCACCAGCGGGTGACTCGTCGTCTCACGCGCAGAAGAGGAACCTCATTCTGAAAGCGAAAACTCCAATTAGTCCAGGTAATGAAACCCCAGTAGCACAATTAAAGCAGCGACGGTGCTCAGTGTAACCTAACGGTTATGATTTATGAAACACGTTCAACTGGTGATAAAGGTCCCTGGGCAAACTAATGAAAAACAATCAAAAATGCGCGTGGAGGAGTGATACAGCTGTGAGGAATGAAACAGACTGTAAAATTAGACTGGATCCAGCCGTGCCGGAAGCTGGAATATCGAGGCTACAGGAGCACAGCGGTAACTAACAGCTAATTTCACTGAACACTAACTTTGTAACATTTAGTCAACAAGCCTCCGCAGTGCTGCATCGATGAGGAAGGATGCGTTTCCCGTTTGCGCTCCTCAGTACTCTGCACTGACTGAAGCGTTCGGCTATGATGCGAGCGGGCATCCGTCAGGCCCGAGACGCGTGCAGTACTCGCTCTCCTATAGCATCCACAGCATAGGCTACATTTATTTTTTCATGCATTTTAAAGCAGGCCATTCTCTGCGCTATTAGTTGCCTATGGCTCCATTCAGATATAACCTGACAGAGGAGTAGCTGAATTTTATACATAAAAAAAAACCCTAAAAGGTTTGTGCCACCTGTAACTGCAGCGGAGGGAAATCGACTGGGCGAAATGGCCGTCTGAGAGAGGCAATAAGAGGCTGCTCAATTTCAGAATGAGCGATGGGGGTCAGCGATGATGAAAGGGGTGGGCTGGGGGAGGGGGGTTTGAGTAAATGCGCACCAGTCGCGGTAAACATTGCACTATGCTGGTATTTTAGCTTTTTTACATAACTCAAGTTCTTCCATAAAATGTTCAGCAGCGGGATTTTATCTGAGGGACAGAACTCGAGATCTATGATCCTCACAGGATCAAAGAAAACACCAAAATTCAACCAAAATACATGTATCCATATGTCATCGTGCTACACTTTTATTTTTATACATTTTACTTCAGAAGAATTACCTAACTACAGTATTTTTCACACTATAAAGCACACCGTATTATGAGGCACACTATCAATTAGCCTATCAATGTCTATTTATTGTTCTATTTTTATACATAAGGCGAACCAGATTATAAGTCGCATTTTAAGAGACACTATAAGGAACCTTCAATTCAGCAGGTCTCGCTGCTGGGTAGTGGTGGTGGTGAGGGGGGTAGCTAACTATGTTAAATAAAGCTAAGATAAGTAAACAAAAGACTTTCTTTTGAAGTCAAACGAGCGCTGGGTATTAATCCACGTAGATTTCTCTCTGGAAAAATGTTAATTTGGTTGAGTAAAGCACTTTTTTTTATTTACAGTAAGTTTCGATTCCCTGAATTCAACTGAACTGAAACTCCTGTATAATGGTCTAATTCAGCGGAGTGGCTTTATTGCTCCTTATAACCTGACTGTTAATTTATACATAGACACACTGGATTAAAAGGCACACCGACGATTTTTGGGATAATTAGGTGCGTCTTATAGTGTTCGAAAAACACAGTAAATGATTCACAGTTCACTATAAGACAACGAATAATTCACCTTTCTATAGAAATAAATAATCAAAGGGTTAATAAATCCTTAAAGTAGCACCTGGACTTAAAGAAAGAATACAAATAAAGTTGAAGCTACTGCTTTAACTGTCATGTCCAACGACTCACTGCAAGGAAAAAATAGACAGATCAGTAACTCTCAAAAATGAAGCTACCACAGGTCTTGTGCCTCAGTGCAGACTGATTGCATCTCCACATATTCGTGTTTTAATGACAAAAAAGTCAATTTCATCTTATTTTTTCCTCTTACCATCTCCAGTGTCTAATTCCAACAGTTTGTTTTTGGTGAGCTAATACTAGCATTTTTGTGTCCTTTTTAAACCTAAGGTACAGTTAGCGCGAAACACTGTCTGCAGCGCTCACAGCTGTGAGCAGTGAACACAGCACAGACTGCGCATGTGCATGGACACTGCGTTTGTTCTTAGCTGTGGTAATTAGCGTTACCTAGCTAATATATCAGATTAAACTGCGCCTTATCAACAGTTTAGCTCAAATAAATGGACTCTATTTAATAGCTGGGTCGGATCATGTTCTCACCACAAGAGAACCGCTCCAGAGTTTGTTTGGGACTGTACCGAGACCACCTCCTCTAGCAGGTCTCGGTCTGGTTCTTTTGATTTACACTTGAGTGTGATTACTGTTTTCACACCTGCTCAATCGAACCGCACTAAAGTTACAAACGGACCAGAGTTCGTTTTAACCAGACCAAACAGTGCTGGTGTGAAAACACTCTTAGGCAGCATGTGCTCCCAAGACATGGACTGCCCCAATGTGTAGGCAGCATATGATCCTTCATGGGCAGCATCATTAATTTCCACAAATTCTGAAGGCAGGGTGAGATGTAGCCTTCCATGCGAAGGCAATCCCATGATGCCGGATTTCCGAGTACCAAGCACGGCTGGCAGGCTAAGCTAACCCCCCGCTAGCATGCTAAGCTAACCCCACTGCAGCGCTCGCAGCATCAGGCGGTTGCATGTAAAAGGTTTAACTGTTAGACGAAACAACTGTAGATTAACCTGTTTGAGTGATTTCATGTGTAAACAATTGTGAAATTATGATGGTGTTTTCCATGAAGTGCTGCTACTAACCCTGATTATTTAGTCCCCAGGAATGAACCTGATTACCGGGCTGGGTTCTTATAGAGGCTCTTATATTGGGGAGATTAACTCCGCTCAGAGCGGCTGGTTTCAGCGTTAGCTCCTTTTATTAAGGTTTTTTACTTTGAATTTAGTAAAGTTTTCTCTCTTAACATCTTTCTTTTTATTATCACTATGCTTATTGTAGTATCACATCTGAACTAGTAGGTAGGAATTTACTATTGTGTGAAACATAGTCCAGTTTAATAATTTAGCTTTAGTGGCTTATACAAACTATTTATTTTATGGCTACATTACTCATGCATTTCTACAAAGCATCTAATCAGAAACAAATAAAATAAATAAATGAAACTGACCATACTCTGAGTATAAAGTGAGGGAACGTGTATAAATGAAAGTAAATCATGAATATTTAGGTGTATCTGTATTATAAGTACTTTGCTGCAGAAATGCATTAAAAAGTGAAATATCTGCCCCTGTTTGAGATGCCTTCTGAGGTAAGTGGTTAATAACTTAAATGTATACTGGATGTGATGACAAATGCTCCAAAGCGTGTCCCGAATGCGCTGCTGCATAAGGTTCATTATTGGTTAAAACCTGCCGAACAAGAGAGCTACCTAGGCAGCTCCCTTTAGAATGGAACGCAGCTTCTGTATGAACAAGGGGTGTAACAGTACAGAAAATTTACGGTTCAGTTCACACCTCTGTATAAACCCCTCGGTTTGGTACGGTTGGTGGAAAAGATTAAGAGGATGGGCATTCTGTATAGTCTCACCTTTATTAACTCCATAATAACAATGAATCTTTATAATAATCATGTTTAGTTTTTTTGGGATGGAATGTCGTAACGGGGATCGAGCTCTTTTATTAAATGCATGAAACAGCATTACTTTAACTGCTTAAACTACTAATATTTTTGCCTAAGCATATTACGAGACAGAGAGAGAGAGAAATTTTTCTTTTCATTGTCACCATTCCATGCTGACCCTCTCGCAGCAGCTCGTGGTATAAAATAGACTGTAGCATATTTTGTTCTTCTCAGCGATAAACAGAAAACAGCTTCAGTAATTTGATAGAAATATACATTGTATGTAATAAAATACATTAGCTGTAATTTTCTGTTAAAATATTACACGAAAGCGGTTAGCACGGTTAGCGGGTAATGTTAATGCTGCTCCAGCAGTGCTAGCCGGGGTTAGCAGAAGGCTACAGGCAGATAATACTCACCTCTAAATGGCAAAAGAGCTAGTGCGGTTAGCAGCTAATGCTAATACTGCTCCAGTCTCAAGTCAAAACTAAACTGAAACTTCTGCACTTCAGCGGAGTGGCTTTACTGCTCCTTACATCCAAACTGGAAAAAATCATACATAAGGTGCCCTGGATTACAAGGCGCACTGACGATTTTTGGGAAAATTAACAGATTTAAAATGGGTCTTATAGTGTGAAAAATACTGTACCCTTATTTCAACTCAGAAAATGATGGTGAATCAGACATGGTTGGTGTGCTGCCATTGTACAACAGTTGTGTCTGCAGGGTGTGTTCCAAAATGGATTGGGATGGATGAATGGGGATGGATGGATGGATGGGGATGGATGGATGGATGGATGGATGAATGGGGATGGATGGATGGATGGATGGATGGATGAATGGGGATGGATGGATGGATGGATGGATGGATGAATGGATGGATGGATGAATGGATGGATGGATGGATGAATGGATGGATGGATGGATGGATGGGGATGGATGGATGGGGATGGATGGATGGATGAATGGGGATGGATGGATGGGGATGGATGGATGGGGATGGATGGATGGATGGATGGATGGATGGATTGGGATGGATTGGGATGGATGGATTGGGATGGATGATTTAGGGAAATAAAATATGCTACATATATTTACATTTTACAGCAACGCGCTACAGGATTCATATAAACAACCTTAAGAAGGGCCATTATGTCAGACTAGATGGAACATACTATAAATAAATATATAAATCGCACGACTGTCTATTTAAAATCAGTAACAAGAAATGTAATCCTAGGCATTTAAATACATAGAGAGAGTTCTGCTTTGGATTAAAAGAAGCTCACAACCCAATTTAAAATAAAACACTACACTTCCAAGTGCATGAATGTGTAGAGGAAATACTGCTGCTAATGGTGAGGCTTTTCACAGAAATAAGCAGGTTACGTATTCAGGTTTTGATGTTAAAGGGAAATGAAATCATGCAAGCTGGTTAATTAATTTTGAAAAAAGCTAATAAAAGACGTTTGAAATAAGACCCTGTATCACTCTTCACGAATCCTTGAGCACTGGCTTTCATTTTACACAGATGAAAAGGACACCTTAAATAACCTCCTCGTTTTTTCCGCCTCCGTCCTATTCAATTTAGTCCTTCACTACTGAGTTTGAAAATCACACTTTAACATCTAATGGCTGAAATTGAGGGGCTCGGGACGAGTGCGAACAATAAAGCTTTTTTAGCTGGGAAACCCGAGCACCCTTTAATGCGGCGACAGGAAAAGCGAGGAGGACATGTTACCTTGCCTTTTCCTCCGTCGGCCTACGCGCTTGGCACATCCGTCAGGAGCGGGGCTGAGCGGGAGATTAGCTCTATCTAAGCTCCGACGGGTGAATTAGCCAGGCACGCAGGAGAAATCATTTCCCAAACTTAGGCTAATTGAAAATAATAAAACTTTAATTAAACTATGAGCAAAGAAGTCAGTCAGCCAGCCGTAGCACTAATGGGTGAAACGGGTGCACAATGTCGTCTCGTTGCTTACAAGGAGCCAAAATAAGACGTGTTAAATATGCCGATTTGTTCATTTCCAATCCTCTGTTCCTCATCAGAGGAATAATGCTGGCAACACTGGCAGTTTAACCACGGATGAGAGGAACATTACACCCATGCGCACACACACACTTCTACAAACACACACACACACACACACCCAAATCCACATTCCATCCAGACCAGACAAACGGCCCTTAACAAACACTGCCAGTCAATAGAGCCTCAGCCATCTGTGACACTGAGGTCACTAAAGACGCTGTAATCGTTAACTGGCCAGTATCTCAGAACCAGTCCAGAGTGCCAGCAGCAGAAGCAGCGGCGGCGGCAGCACCAGTAGCAGCAGTGGAGAAGCTGGCCCATCATCAGCATACTAATGCTAATGAACCAAAAAACACACATGCACACACACGCATACACACAATTGACAATTGAATCGGGGCTTGTTAGCGGCTCGGACTGGCCCAGCAGGCAGTCTGGGAGCTGGAAGGGCTAAAGAGAGAGAAATCAACTGTTCTATGATTACAAAACGAGCACGTCTCGCTTTAAAGGGCTCGGTGCGCATCCATCACAGTGGCAGTCTCGACTCTAACAGGCCTCGTGATATACGTCTGTTACAAGCGGTCCCGAGGCTCGCGCCCGCGACCGGAGGCGGCGAGCTAATCTCGCGGCGCCGTTGATGAATGCACGTGGTCTTAGAGGACGCTGCACCCGCTGCCGCTCTGTGTGCTCTGTCGCGTTAAAAAGAGTTACAGTGTTTTTGTACGCGTGCGCCGATCCAATCAACCGGCTCCCTCCCTGACAAGGGAGCGTATTTTACGAGGCACGTTATTTCTTGATGCATTCGCTGTCCCGAGGGCACCGGGACCACACCTGCGCCTCCTCCCTCCCGCGGACGGCGGCAACAGGAGTTTGGGAATTATTTTAGTGAGATTAGTATTTCAGTAGAAACTGTGTAGTCTGCGTAATGCGTCACACCTGAATAAACCCGTGAGGTGTAATCATTATCTAACCGCTCCAGCGCGCACCGTAAACCAACATAAATCTGGAGCCGACATTACACCTCCAACGCCATTCAGAGGCACCGAGGCGAACTTGTCTCATCTTTGATCGAGAAGCTGACGTCCTCTCAGTCTCAGGACGCTGGGCTGACGGCTGATTGCTGTTGGGAGCGGCCAGGCTTTACACCAGGCCCTGGAGAGCATGGATGGACAAAAGCAGCCAGGAGAGTTTTTTTTTTTTTTTTTTTTTTTTTATAAAAGCAGGTTTTTTGTAAGTAAGCTCAGAAATGTGATCATTAAGCAAAAAAAATACAGAATTCTGTACTACAGTCTTGAATAAATAAATGAATGAATAAAGTTACATCTATATAGTGCCTTTCTTGAAACCCAAGGACGCTTTACAATAACGTTTTATTATGACAACACAGCACTTAACCACACACATACACGAAGCAGCAGCCCCCACAAGTAGATACGATCGTCCATCTGGAAGACTGCACTGAGCACTGAGGAGTTAACCCACGACAGAGTTTGTTTAAAGAATTAGTGCACACTTTCTGTAAACCCTATGAACTTGATTTCACTTCTCAATATGATTCAATTCATCCACTATTTGATATATGATTCTGCCAACACTTTCTGGAATACACAAGTGAAAATGGTTTCACACGTTAAAGCGTTAACGCACACTGTTCACTGCAATCAGTAACACGTTACTATTTTTTTAACGTTTAAGTTAATTAAGGCGCCAAGTTTGACCCCTACAGCCGTCGTAATCTGTCTATCTATTCAAGCACACTATATTGATTTTAGCTCTCCTCAAACAAGTATATACTATCATTTCTTTTGACACCATTAATATAACTTACATATAATTGCATTTTACATTTCTTACATTCATTCTAGGCCTGGACAATAATTCGATATCGGTATTTATCGCGATAAGAAATGTTTCAATAACGGTGATATCATTTTTGTAGTATATCGATATGTATTATTTACAGATCTGTCACGGACATGCGATTTACTGGCGTCAGCTCGCCGCACAGCTGAACACAATCAGCTTCCGTAGCTGGACTATCTCTGTGCGTGATGACGTAATCACATAGGCACGTAGCCAGATAGGCTAGGCTAGGCTAGATTTGGCTAGGCTAAGCTAGGCTCGGGTCCGCTACGCATCTAAAATGCCTCGCGCTGGAGCCAAACGGAGCCGGCACGAGCGGATCCAAGGTTAAGGTAGGCTCGGTTTGCATCTGAAATGTTCCGCGCTGGAGTGGAACGGAAAGGAACCGAGCCTAGCCTAGCCTCGGGTCCGCCTACGGGTTCGCTCGGTCCGCCTACGGGTCCGCTCGGTCCGCCTCTGGTTCGCTCGGTCCGCCCACGGGTCCGCTCGGTGAGCGGCCAGTTGCGGGTCCTCTTTGTCAGCCGCGGGTCCTCTTGGCTCCCAGCGCGGGACATTTTTGATGCAAAATGAATGCCCCTGCCGCTTCCACAAGTGATCAATTGAAGGAGGGAGGTCTAATTCAGTGGTGAGGATTTGGTTCGACTCTCGGAAGGTCTGCTAAACTTCAGTTTGCTGCAAATTGTGCCGGAGAGTGGAGCCGACCAGCAGCGGTAACGTTAAAACATCTAATCTGTTCCACCACCTCAATCAGTTCCACTACATACAATATTTTCCTTATACTGGCTGAAGCACTTTTATAGCTTATGTTGTAAGTTATTTAAGTTATTTAAAGTTTATGAATCCTTTAGGTTTGTTTATTTGACGGGGATATCATGTTCCTTTTATGTTCACAAAGAGTTGTATTTTGGCTGAAGCACTTTTGTAGCTTATATTGTAACTAAGTTATTTATAGTTGATAAAGCCTATAGGTTTGTTTATTTGACGGGGAAGTCTTGTTGCTTTTATGTGTATAAAGGCTTCTTGTGTTCTTTATCCTAGTTGGAACACTTTTGTTTTGATCTGTTAAATTTGTTTACAAAAGACTAAGAAGCTCTGCTTCTATCCTAATTTTAAGTTATTTTTTATTGGTAATAGTTATATTGGCTTATGTTTGATAGGGATGTCATGTTTTTATTTTGCTATATGCAAATAAAATTGAGCATTGATTTATCTTGACTATTGTTTATTTCTTAAGTATTATAATGTTTTCGTGAAAGGAGGTTTCAAAGACTTAAATTAAGTAGACAGTAGTAGGTACTAGGGGTGTGCCATATCATATATCACGATATTATACTCTGAAATATCGTGCCACATCACTCATCCCTAATTATCACATCAGGGTACTAATTTTTTTGCTGTTTTAAGCAAAAGAAAAACTCACACATTTCTAATTTCCTATTAAATATTTACTAGAGACAGATTATATCTGTAAAGTGTCATTTATTTTACTTTAATACTGGATATATGGAGATATTTGGAGTGCATTATTATTATTAGTATCATGTAATTCTCAATTATTGACTTCTGTTATAAATCTGCTAAAATTATTGTTTTTTTTTAATATCTTAAAGGTGTGCAATATCATATCGTATACAATAATAAAAAAGTTTTTTGTTTTTTTGTCATATCGCCAAGAGTATCGTTATCGCGATAATACCATGAAATATTGTGATATTATTTTAGGGCCATATCGCCCACCCCTAGTAGGTACGTATTTCCATTGCAGGGATTCTTAGCAGTTTTCTGAGGCCTTCTAAGTATTTATATCGATATCGGAATTATATCGTATCGACCGAAATTAAGGAATATATCGTGATATGAATTTTGCCCATATCGTCCAGCACTAATTCATTCTTTTATTTACATTCAAATATCCACTATAAAAATGTATGGCTGAAGAAAAACAAATGTGATTAAATCACAGTTAATCACAGAATTTTGTTGTGATTAGTTGGATTAAATGTTTTAAATCGATTGACACCACTATTTCACACACATAATACAAAGGAAAAGTTTACAGCAACGTTTCCTGCTCCAGTTCAATTGGGACTGAACGAATATATACACCTTCTGAGAGAGGTGGAATACTTGACAATTTTAATGCCCATCATGTAAAAAAAAAAGGGGTTGTAGTCCAAAAGTCCAAGACTTTTTTTTAAGGTCTCCTTTTTGCACCTTTTAAACCTGAAGCTTAATAACTAGCTGATGAGCTGAAGCAGGTATGATACAGAGCAGTGCTGTACTCAATCATGACCTGATTGGGTTGCCCCTCAGGACACACAAACACACGGCCTTCATGCTTTCACTTTAGGGACACGCATTACAAAAAGAAAGCCTGTGTTTTCAGCCATTATCAAATGCTTCCACAATTGCTGCAGATGGCAATGAACAAGTCAGGGACTTCAGACCAGAAAAAAACTCAACAAAGAGTGTCGTCAAACTGCTTTGGAGGAAAATGCAATTATAGAGAGCTTATTACTTTTATTACCCGTCATTCAAAACAGCCGCTCATTCTTCCATTCACACTGCGCAGTCATTAAATGCTAAATCAGGATCGACACCAAAAGGTACACAATCCAATCTCAATCTATCAGCACAATACATCTCCGCTATCCTCCTAAGAATTGCAAACACAATCTGTTGCCTAATTTAGCTTAAATGGTAAACGACAATGCATTGCAAATCTATCTATTAATCCTCTCAAAGGAACAGACAACTCATCCTCCATAGGGAGCAGAAGACAAGCCTCTTTTGATGCTTCTGAAAGCAACGTGACGGCATTCTTTAAGTGGAAACATATGGTTATCAGAAATTCAACAATTCCAATGTGAAGTGGAGCTGTGCGGGGCAGAAAAGCACAGACAGAATACATCTCCTCACTCAGGAAGTAGAGCTTCAGCAAAATCTGAATCAGGCAGCGATAAGGCAGAGGCTGGACTGAACTCAATTAACACAGGGCAATCCAATAGAAGGGGAATCACAGCACTCTACAGTCATCCTGAACTCAAACAAGCCTTTATCAACGGCCAATACACATTTTATTTAGTCCACTAATGTTCTTTTATCTGCAGCTTTGGTAAAAAAAAAAAAAACTTATTTTGGAAAACAGTTTTTTTTTTTTTCCACTTTGATTAGGCAGTGTTTCTTACATTTTTGTTTATACTTTGTTTTGTGGTGGTCGAGTGAACTGCATCCCTTTTATTACTATGCATTAATTCCTTAATTTCAGGGCTGCAGTTTATAACAAGTTTATAACTGAAGCCTTATGCGAACCATGTCCAGAATAGGGCTGCAACTAATTTACTGACTGACTGACTGACTGACTGACTGACTGACTGACTGACTGACTGACTGACTGACTGACTGACTGACTGACTGGATGGACGGACGGACGGACGGACGGACGGACGGACGGACAATTCAATTCCGCGTCAACAATTTTTTATGGTCGACGTTCTCGATTACATTGACCAATCATTACAGCCCTAGTCCAGATGCAGAGGTGACATCATGGTTCTAAGGCATCTGTTATGGACCTTAATACAGAAGAAATGGGTATTTTTTTATTCAGATCTTTTCTGGATAAAATGGATGCATCAAACTAGTTAACAGTAAATGGACGAAAAGGGATCGGCCAGACAGAATAGCAACAAGTCCAAAAGCCAGAAGTGCACTGATACTGCATGCCTTCAAGATGACATTATTTTCAGGGACATTTCAACAAGACAATGCAAAACCGCAAAAGCATGGCTGAAAAAAGGGGGTCTGTTTTCCAGTAGAGAATGTGCAGCGAATTTTAAGTTGTATATGTGACAACTTTTATTATCTTTTACTGTTACAGAAGACAAGCTGGCAAGAAGAATGGGACAAAATATCAAATCGCTTTTTTTTTCCAAACTTGCTTTTGGTATTTGTTACAGCAAAATGCAAGACACACTGTTTTTACAGTCTTTTTTTTGCTTTTTTCCATATTGTTTTCCAACATTTTCTGAGATGGGGTTGCATTTAGTGTTTCTATTGTTGTCTTGCATGTTCTGGTTTCTTTGTGTCAAAAACCAAAAGGTATGAAAAACGCATGAAGAAAAAAAAACCTCTCGAGAAGCCTTGTGACGTGTGGAACATGCTTTAATGGGCTATTCACTTTGTTGAAGGCTTTTAAAGTCAGTCCTCTGGCTGGGAAACAGACAGAGCTTAGAAAAACGGCACATTTAATGCTTCTCAGTTCCTATAGATGCACACAATTCTGATGAAACAAGCCTTAGGAGTGAAAGGAAACAAAGATTGCTGTGCATGTATCTTGTCATTGTGTCTGTCAGTTTAATCCACAGTTGCATGTATGGAATAGTAGGAAAAACTACTGGGCTAGAAAACCACCTTGCATCACTGCACACACAGGATCTTATAGTATCTCAAGTTTTCTTTCTTTAAATCTATCGAATCTACAAACTTCCACACAGTGTTGCCCTTAAAGCACTGCTGAGTGTGCCAGCGATGTGATTTGCCACGATACATTATGTTGAAGGTCATCTTGCTTTCAGGTCAATGGGATCATTACAGTCATCAGCACTGACAGGGAATGAGAATGCTTGAGAATGGTGATGACGATGGACATTCTGAGAAAAGCTCGGCTAAACTGAAAGAGACAGTTCCTTGAATAAAATCAATGTTTCATATGCTGCATATAACCTACAGTTTGCCATTGAGAACAGGTACTGTATTTTGATTGGATGCCCTATATTTACATTACTGGTGCACCAATATGGGAGTTGATGGTGCTGCTATCCATATGATTTCCTTATTGTGCACCAAAGGTCTTCAACCCTACTCCTGCAAAGCTACCATCCTGCAGGTTATCCCTCCATCCCAAATCTAACACACCCTATTCAATGGATCAGCACTTTTGGAGGCAGAAATTAACCAGATCAGGTGGGATTGATTCGTGGTTGGTGCTAAAGTCTGCTTGAAGATACATAACATGTATATAAAAAGCATATAAAATGCATTTATATTACAGAGCAATATCACATGTATTTAATTTTTTTTAATGCAAAACAATTAAGCGCATTTATCGTATTTTTCGCACTATAAAAGGCATTTAAAATCCTTTATTTTTTCCCAAAAATCATCATTGTACCTTATAATCCGGTGCGTCTTGTGTATGAATTCTACCAATCAGGTTGTAAGGAGTAGTAAAGTCACTCTGCTGCAATGTAGAGTTATACAGGAGTTTCAGTTTAGTTCTTCAGCACAGAGACTTGAGACTGGAGCAGTATTAGCATTAGCTGCTAACCGCGCTAAGCACCAACTTTTTCGCCATTTAGAGATATTATCAGTCTGTAGCCTGCTCCAACTCTGGCTAGCACTGCTTTAGTAGTATTAGCATTAGCTGCTTTATTTATTGTTTTGATCCAACCCACTGATTTGAGCTGCAGTTTAATCTAATATATTAGCCAGATAATTACCACAGCTCTAAACAAACTCTGTCTGTGCTGCTGCTCCATGCTAAGCTGTTTTCACTTTGAACACCGTATATGTGCAGCGTTTACTGCTCGCTGCTGCACCACTCCACTTACTGCGGAGACATTTAATTGAAAACATTGTGCTTAAAAGACCCAGGGCAGCTTCACACTGCACAGATATTTGCGCTGGTCTGTAACACAGAAACTTATTGCTGTATTTAGCTTCTTTACCTTCTATATCTACCTTCGAAGACAGATCTGACCAATCAGAGGAGACACCGCGCTTAGGTGGTTTGTTGATTTGCATTTTGGTGCATTTAGGTTCATGCCTATGCAAAATCAATCAGAGAGAGAGGGAGGGAGAGAGAGAGAGGGAGGCAGAGAGAGAGGAAGGCAGAGAGAGAGAGGAAGGCAGAGAGGGAGAGAGAGAGAGAGAGAGGGAGGGAGGGAGGCAGAGAGAGAGAGAGAGAGAGAGAGAGGGAGGGAGGCAGAGAGCGAGAGAGCGAGAGAGAGAGAGAGAGAGAGAGAGAGAGAGAAATAAAGCTCTATGACCGGGTCTGAGCTGAAAGTACAGAGCGCTGCAGTTCAATTGTTCAGCCAGACAATAAGATCAGTGCGTTGGGCGGGGACGGGGCAGATTACGGTGGAAGTATGGCAAATTTGGTGTTTTAATCAACTTAAAAAAATAGTTACTCATTACTGATTCCAAATTAACAGCTTGCATTAATGCCTTAATGTTGACAGCCCTTGTAATAAATTGTTTTTGATTATGTCTTTTTCTTTCAAATCTGTGGGAAATACTAAAAAATTAGCACTCATGAGCTAGCACTCATCTTAAAAACCTAAAAGACACACTGCTTCAACCCCCCCAAAAGCGATCAGAGACATTGAAGAATCTTTAAAGCTATCCTACAGTAGTTGTCTGCATTTAAAGAGGAAACATTAGCTAGCTGAGTGAGTCAGTGATTCAGTGCACTAGATTAATTAAATGCTTTAAACCTGATGTTTTTCTCTGGGCCTTTCTTACCTTATTGAGCTCACTGTTGCTGAGTAGTAGATCAAGTAGCTCCTTCAGCGAGTCCTCCATTTGTCCCAAGTGCTGAGCAGAAGGTCTTCCCTGCTCCAGGGCCTGTGCTGCCGCCCGGGAGGCCTGCAGGAGTAGAGGCGGGTCTGGGAGAGCTTTGTTGCCACTGGCCTGTTTGAAGGCCTCTATCACAGAGCTGAGCAGATAGAGTACTGAGTCCCAGACCACAGCACCATCTCCGTCCACTACCAGAGCAGGGCCGGACCACCTGCGCAGCCCACTTAGGTGCTGCAGAAACTGCATGCGCTTGGACAGAGCATGCTCCAGGGTGCCAGTACTGCAAGGGAAGCTGACACAGCTGTGGCTGGAATGTATGGAAGATGAGGGAACTGTGGAAGTGTGGCATGGGGTGGGCACATCGAGAAGGTCGGGTGTAGGATGTAGAGTCTGTGTGTTGTTGCTGGTCCCACAGCCAGAGTCACTCTCTGAAAGCTGGGCATCAGTGGGATCCTGGTATAGAAGCTTTAACACATCATCACCTGCGCAGAGAATTGGATCAGCAATCATTAAATGAACAACATGGGAATGTTAACTCGTTCAGGAACACACAAGAAATATCCTTCAAAATTTACAGTGTCACGCCTGGAGCCACACTCCAGGTGTGCCTGCGAGATCCAGTCTCCAGACTACATTACCCAGAAGCACCTTACCATGACTTCACACGATCACATGACTCTGCACTGCATCTCCAGGAAGCTAATTAATAAAATTCTCAACACCTGAACACCTGTGAACTGTATAAGTTCTGTATAAACAGAACTTCAGCACACACACTCATTGCCGAGTAACTGTTTGGTTTTCCTGCATTATAAAGCATTTTACCCTACTTAGCTCTGTGTATTACCTGGACAGTTTATCTCTGACTCTGATTTTTGCCTTTTCTCCAGTACTGCCCTGCTGTGTATGACCCCAGGATTGTTTTATGGTTTATGGTATGTGCTTTCTATATAGCTGCTGTTTACAGTTACTGACCCTGCTCATTTTGACTACCCTTTTGTATTTTAATTTCTTTAACGAGCCCTGTCCGAATATGACAGTCAGATTAACTGATACGGACAAATTACATTTCTAAATCATTTCTAATTAATTTAAACTTAGTTTATGTTTTTTTAGGTTACGGGCCTAAATATATTTATAAAGATGTCTCTCTGAGTAACCACTGTGCACTGTTGCACTGACTTGCTTGGTTGACATATAGTTTGGCTTATAAGCTTAAAAATCTCAACAAAAAAAAAAATTAGTCACTGGGCTTAACTGCTCCAGACCCAGCTCTGCTGAAAAACTACATTTCTCACATAACTTTCTGTGCCCTGCATATTTTACTGTCCCCAGAAAACATTTTCATAGAAAGTAGGCAACTTTCTCTTAAACACAACTGCAAAGTGAGTTTTCTTCTTTACAGTGACCATAAATATAACATACAACAATTTCATACATTCAGAATGCATGCATATAAACGACAAGCATAAACACTTATAAACACTTATAAAACTTACTAACAGAATATCGCTATCGTCACAATATTGTTGCATACGATAGTGTATAGAGCTGTGTATTGAAAATAACGTATATATACACAATATAATGTACAGTATAATGTGTATTGTGATTAAAAGGGGTTTACATTCAATATATCACAATATATTGTTTAATAGTTTCCCCATCTCCAGTGTTTACTGCTTCTCTCACCAGCCTGGTGGCAGTCTAAGCACTCTAGTCTAATTTAGCAGGTCTGTTTTGAGAAGTGACTCTCTACTGATGTAAGAGAGGAAGCAGAATCTTGTTGCAGCCACAGAAAAGCATATGCTGAAAGAAAAGCACTGAAAGGGAAGAGAGCTGGAAATAGAGCTAAGCTAACCCAGCCTGGATCTGAGAAGAGCTAGGGGGGAGGAGTCGTCACTCCGAACCTAATTAAACTTCAGCTCTGTAGTGTTTACCTACCCTGCCTGTTTTTCTATCCCTTGGAAAACGCTGTACTTAAGCGCACTCATTCCATTAGAACATCTGCCTACTGACAGAACATAACATGACTGTAACATACACTATTAATGTCGTTACCCAATTATATTGTTGAAATATGCCACCTGAAACAAGTCACCAATGCACTGAATCAGATAACTGACTGATAAGATTGATTTTTTTCAGTAGGGGTGTGCCATATCATATCGTATGCGATAATATTGCCAACATTTTTGAATATCGTGAACGATATTATACCCTAAAATATCAGTGCCATATCACCCATTCCTAATTATCCCATCAGGGTACTACTTTTTTATTTTTAGCAAAAGAAAAATCCACACTGTTCTCATTTCTCATTATATATCTACTAGAGACAAATTATATCTGTCCAGTATCACTTATTTTACTTTAATCCTGGATATATGGAGATATTTGGAGTGCATTATTAGTATCATGACATTCTGGATCATTGACTTCTGTTACAAATCTGCTAAAATTCTTGTATTTTTTTTATATCTCAGTTAGGGATGTGCTGTATCATATCGTATACAATAATAAAATGTAAGTTTTGTTTTGTTGCAGTAGTGTATTTTTTATTTTTTTGTCATATCACCAAGAGTATCGTTATCACGATAATACCAGGAAATATTGTGATATTATTTTAGGACCATATCGCCCACCCCTATTTTAGAAGCTGACTAAGCTACAGCTCAGTCTTGACCAGTGACTGTAGGAAACCATGACCAGCACCACATCTTTTAAAAGTGAAGCAAACACAGGTCTAGCAGCTTTATATGTATTATGTAGTTCCGCACATTTCCATGTGTTTTAATGACAAAACAGCCATTTTTAGCTATTTTTTTTAAATCTAATTTTCTTCTCTCTACTGTCTTTCTACTTCCAGGATCTAGTTCCGACAGTTCTTCTCCCTGTGCTAATATTTGCACTTTTTACCCCCCCCCCCCCCTTAGCAATCTATTGTAAGAAGCCAGGATTACACTTAGTGTAGTGTAAGTGTTTGACAACCTATGTGTCTCACTGACCCTTGTGATCTTTTGACTTAAGACATACAGTGTTTCACAAAGGGGAGTACACCACTCACATTTCTGCAAATATTTAATTATATATTTTTTTAAGAGATAACAGTATAGAAATGAAACCTATATAATTATATAAGTGTATACTACTCATAGTCAGTATGCAGCTTGTACAGCATTATATATTTACTGTCCTCTGTCATCTGAAAATAGCTTAACACACGGCCATTAATCTCTTCAAATAGCTGGAATTAAAAGTGAGTACACCCCACAGTATACATTGTGCCCATTGTGTCAACATTTTTTGTGACAATCATTATTATCCAACACTGCCTTAAAGGAGAAATCCAGTGTGAAATGGACTTGGGTTGTAGTGAAACATGATAACTAGTACAAACTTTTGCAAAATAGCCCACTTCCGCTCACCCCGATGCCGATGCTCCCAACAGGCTTACAATGCTAGCGATACGGGCATAGAGTTACCCATGAAAAAAATCACTATTTTTACACAATAAATTGCTTTAATTTCATTTCATACCGGATTTCTCCTTTAACTCTCTTAGGCATAGGATTTATCAAAGCTGCACAGCTTGCTACTGGAATCCTCTTCCACTCCTCCATGATATTATAGATACTAAACATCCTGTGCTCCTCATCCTATCACTTGAGGATGCCCCACATGGGCTTAATTGGGTTAAGGTCTAGAGACAAAATTAACAGCCCCCCCCCCCCTTCACACCTGAGACCTTATAACTCTTAACAAGTTACTTATCTCCAGGGTGGGAAAATGTCTATTTGGGCACAATTTGTCCATTTTCACTCAGGGGTGTACTCATTTTATTGCCAGCGGTTTAGAAAAGAATAGTTTTGTGTTGAGTCCTTTGAGATTAAAATCTCTTTTTTCAAGGGAGACAGATTTAGCTGTACATTGACTTCGTATTGTATAAAACTGTTATATTTTCTGTGTTGTCCAAATAAAAGATATATTAAATTATTTACAAAAATGTGAGGGATGTACGCACTTTCGGAAGATGTTGTACAGTGAAACGTACATGAACTACACTTCTACTGTTGCTTTTACTGTTATTCAGTATGCTGTATTTTGTCCAGTGGAAAAAATCTACATTTCTTCTATAATGTAAATCAAATAAAGGCAGCCAGATCTGAGAAAAAAGAGGGCAGGTCTATCACATGTGTAGGTGAGTCTGGCGTGTCTTTGGGTCTCCACTGCAGACTCTGGCAGTCAATTTGACAACATGATGGACAATTTTGGCTTTATTTTAATAAAATGGAAGGAAATGAAGCCACAGCATCCATGTTTTCTACAGTTAATGGTCACAACAGTGTCCCTATATGCCTCCTTATTGCACTAAACTCACATTTCACACTCCCATAACTTATTACCTATTGACTGCTAACCATTATCTCTAGCACTACCTTAACTACTAGCCAGTAACTACTCGCCTACATTTAGCACCACATTGATTGCAATAATATCAAGTAAAAATGTTGCCTTAGTTGCCTTTGTGTTTTTCACTGATGATTCTAGTAACGCCAATGCTACAACCTAACTTAAATTTGAACATTTGAGCATTCTCCCTCAACTTTAAAAGACCAATCAAATAATATTATTATATTTAGTCATTATTATATTTAGTCACATTCTATATTTTTACTCAATTTAATTGAAAAAAAAATAATTAGTGTATAAAAACAGCTACAATGCAAAAAATACCTACTCTATTTGTGAATAAGATCCATTAATAGAACTGGCATTTAAAAGTCAGCGCAGGACTCGGCACTTTTTGGGGTTCTTTAAGTCTAAAATAAGACGCTGTAGCTTGAAAGTGAGAGCAGGTCGACAAAGTCTGCTCCAGGTGTTAAAGCAAAAGAACAGAATGTAAAAAAAAAACAGAATATAATTAGTCAAGAAATGTGAAGGACTGACACACACACACTCACCGCGTTCAGCCTCAGCAGATTTTCTTGGTTTTGACAGCAGCTTTGTGAGCAGGAGTTCTTGTCTAAGTTGTAACACTTCCTCCTTGAGGTCTTCAGCTTTTGCTTTCCAAGTTTCTTCTTGCTTTTTGAGTCTGGCGGCCAGGATTTCTGCATGCTGTCTCCCACTCACCCCAGGGGGCTTGCTTTTTATTATAGCCACTGCCACAGCAAGCTTAGCGGTCCTGAGGTCCCACGTTGCTTTTCCTGAAGCAGAAAAGCAGAAGAAGTACACAAGTACTACTTATACACCATTTACTCTTTGATGCTTCTTTCAAAATGCATTTCAAAAGAGCTTGCAATAATGTTATTTTGACTTGAATTTAAAATAATTGAGCACACTTGGGACTGAACAATAGAGCAGCTAACACCAGCTAGTTAATTTATTCTCCTTTTCTGAGGCTGATTTTCAAAACCTTTCAAAATCTGCTGCATTAGGTCCGTCACAATTATGAGGCTGTGAACTTATATAAATTATGATATAATATATGGACATGACCATATTTTTTGCAATATTGTAATTTTGTGTTTACTATGCTTAATGTTAATAAGTCAGTATTTTTTGTAGTGTTTTATCATACTTCCATTTTTATATTTAAGGTATATAAAGATATATATGAATACCCCTTATTAAATAAAAAGTCAGTTGCTCTTTTGAAGTGTGTAATTTTGAAGTATGTTTCATTATATCAGTGGCAATGACATGGCAATCATATTTTTTTATCACAATTATTTTAAGCATATTATGTCATCCAAAAATTTATTATTGTGAGAGGCATACACTTTTACTGGAAAATGAGGTTATCTTAATGCTTAGATCATGCTATATATTGATATTTCACACTGTTTTATAATTTGATTTGGGAAACCAAACTAATCACTTTAGTTGGAATTCCTTTAAAACTGTCTATATATCTGTATAAATATGACCTAAAATAATCAGATTTTCACAAATACTAAAAATATATAATAAGAACCATATTAAACAAATAACACAACATATAATACCTAGTGATTTATTTATTGAGGAAAATTATCCAATATTACATATTGTTGAGTGGCAAAAAAGATGTGAACCTCTAGGAATAGCAGTTAGTTTAAAGGCGAAATTAGAATCAGGTAGTTTCAATAAATGGGATGATAATCTGGTGTGATTAGGCGGAGCCTGTTTTATTAAAAGAACAGAGATCTATCAAAGTCTGCTCCTTACAACACATTTGAGAAAGTGTATCATTGCATGAAAAACGAAGATTCCTGAAGATGTCAGTAAAAAAGCTGTTAAACGTTACAAAACCATTTGACTTCATTGATGGAACAATGAATTGTGAATTATATTAGAGAGGGGGGGGTCACACCAGATATTTAAAACAAGGTTCACATATGTTTCCACTCACAAATATGTAATATTGGATAATTTCCCTCGATAAATATATGTACAGCTCTGTAAAAAAAAATCGATTTTACCAAATTGAAAAACCTCTGGAATATAATCAAGAGGAAGATGGATGATCAAAAGCCATCAAACCAAGCTGAACTGCTTGAATTTTCACACCAGGAGAGGTATAAAGGTTTTTAAAAGCAGTGTGTAAGACTGGTGGAGGAGAACATGCCAAGATGCATGAAAACTATGATTAAAATCCAGGGTTATTCCACCAAATATTGATTTCTAAACTCTTAAAACTTTATGAATATGAACTTGTTTTTTCTGCATTATTTGAGGTTTGAAAGCTCTGCTTTTTTTTTTTGTTATTTCAGCCATTTCTCATTTTCTGCAAATAAATGCTCTAAATGACAATATTTTTATTTGGAATTGGGGAGAAAGGTTGTCTGTAGTTTACAGAATAAAACAACAATGTTCACTGCACTCAAGCATAAACCTATAAATAGCAAAATCAGAGAAACTGATCCAGAAACTGAAGTGGTCTCTTACTTTTTTCCAGAGCTGTATATAGCGATTATTTTTCGTCTCTTTTGTCTCATCAGTTGCAATTTTTGATGATATTTAAGTCTTATTTATGCAGAAATATAGAAAATTCTAAAGGGTCCACAAACTTTTAAGCACCACTGTTACATAAAAAAACATGCATGAGTTTTTACACACTGATTAAAAGCTAGCAATTAGCAATGAATCAGTGATTTGTTCTGCTACAGGAACCCCAAACTAAAAAGAATCCACACATATCTCTGCCTGATAGGTATCATAACTGCTGTAGATGAAAAGTTTGGCTTCTTTTTGATCATTTTTCATTCCACCTTAAATGCTGCAGAGGTCACTGGTGACTGTAGACCCTGCTGAATTTAATCTATTTAAGATGGAATTGTTATATTAGTCTAATTTAAGTTGTGGCTAAGCTAGCTAGATAGAGTTAGCAAGCTAAATAGCTTTAATGACATATTACCTATTAAATCATTACCAAACCACACTCAAAGTAAACTAACTATCTTAACTAAATAGTTAATTAACTAGTTAGCTTAGCCATGCTGCTAGTTAACGTTAATTAGCTTAGCTAACTAAGCAGCTAGGTTAGCTAAATCAACCCATGCTGTATAAGTTAGCTAGCTGCTAGGTTAGTTAGCCTGTGAGCTAATGTTACCTCTACAGGGATAAGTGGTCATTGTGTGCTGATGCTCCGGTACAGGACTCTCTGTCTCTGTGGTGAATATGAGAGGATGAAGGTGCGGTATGATCCCGTGGGATGTGAGGGGCGGTCAGGGTGGTCTCAGACTGCCGCGTGCTGGGGGCTTTAAACCACTGAGCTCTCCTCAGCTCCTCTGAGTCAGGGTTGCCAGGTCCAACAAAAATATCCAGCCCAAGTCAGTCTTAAACCACCTTTTATAAGCTTAAACCATAGACTGTGTACAGCTGGACAGAGCATCGTCTCTCAAAGGTGAAGCCACCACAGGTCGGGCGCCCCCTGCTGTTCGGTTTCAGAAAGCTGTGTAACCCCACCCCATACCCATAGGTTTCAATGGCAAAACAGACAACTTTCAATCACGTTTTTTTCTAATATACTGTAATTTTATCTCCTTTATTTAAATGTAACAGCTAGTGTAACCTCTATTTATATTGTCAAAATTTTATATCCCCACAGAATTCGTTTTTAAAACGTTATTCAGCTCTATTCAAAAAGGTGTGGCTATTGAAAAAGGGCTGGTTATGGGCGGGACCAATAACAGACCATCAGCTCCGCTCCTCTCTGCAGTCTGTGACCCCGAGACAGCCCTCAGGGGCGGGGTTATTCAAATGAGTAGGCTGTCTCTCCACAGTCTTTCTCCCTCCTCTGGTCTCTACTGCGCAGACTCGGGTATCAGGATCATCAACATGGCGGAAGATTTTGGCTCCATTTTTATTGAATGAATGGGAACGGCGACACCGCGTCCATCTTTTTTTACAGTCTCTGCATTAAACTAGCCCAAAATATATCTTTGCCACACGTTTGAAGCAAATGGCAAAATAACTTTGAGTGTACGATTTAGTATTAGTTTGTTTATAAGAGATTTATTATCAGTATTGCTCTTTATCTTAAAGTCATAAAAAATATTTTAACATTAGATTTTTATAACAGTTTTATATCCCAGTCAAGAACATTTAATAGTAACATGATCAGCAAAACTCACTTCTTCCACTTTACCTTTTTTGTTCATTCTTTAAAGTAGCCCAAAAAACGCAAAGAAATGAATTTTCACCCGAGTCCAATTTGGCGGGAAAAACCGCGAACCTGGCAACCCTGCTCCGAGTTCACACAGCTGAGGGCGCTTACACACATCCTCAGCTGTTACAGATACAGCTCAACAGCACTGTAGAGCTGAAACTTTGCAACTCTGACCTTTTTAATCAATAAATATTAACTTAATGTATTACTAACTAATTCTGGTGAATTAAGGTGAATTAAGGGTGATTGGGACAGATACGATCTAATGTTTTTTTTACACAGGGTTTATTATTTTGCCTAAAGGGAAAAACGTTTTTGCTCAGTAAATATTACACAGTAAATATTTTACTAAATACAACTTTTAGTGTTAAATTAACATTTGAAGAAATAATTTTGACACTCACAGTTAATATAAATTTGCTGTGTAGCTGTAAAACCACAAAATCAAAACGAACATACAGCTCTGGAAAAAAAAATGAGACCACCTAAAAATGATTTTTACCAAATTCAATTACTCTGGAATGCAATCAATCCAAACTGAACTGCTTGATTTTTTGCACCAGGAGTGGCATAAAGTTATTCTAAAAGCAGTGTGTAAGACTGGTGGAGGAGAATTGTGAATTGTGGTTATGATCCAGGGTTATTCTACCAAATATTTATTTATGAACTCTTAAAACTTCATGAAAATGAAACTGTTTTCTTTGCATTATTTGAGGTCTGAAAGCTCTGCCTCTTTTTTGTTATTTCTCATTTTCTGCAAATAAATACTATGAATGACAATATTTCTATTTTGAGTTTGGGAGAAATGTTGTTCGTAGTTTATAAAATTAAAAAAAAAATGTTAATTTTACTCAAACATTTACCTATAAATAGCAAAATCAGAAAAACTGATGTGATCTCTTAATTTTTTCCAGAGCTGTATTTGGTATTTGGTGAGTGATTTTTTTGGCTAATTTGTTCCCCCCTTATTTCATTATTTTAAATAATAATAAATCTAGGTCTTTATGGGACTTCTAAGGTGACATAGTTAAAAAATTGTGTGGCCACAACTCATTAAAGCATGGAAACGAGATCCTAATGCATGGCCATGACTTATTAAAGCGTGGAAATGAGATCCTAATGCATGGCCACAACTTATTAAAGCATGAAACCGAGATCCTAATGCATGCCCACAACTTAGTAAAGAGTGGGAAAGAGATCCCAATGCATGGCCACGACTTATTAAAGCATGGGAAAGAGATCCTATTGCATGCCCACAACTTAGTAAAGAGTGGGAAAGAGATCCCAATGCATGGCCACGACTTATTAAAGCATGAAAACGAGATCCTATTGCATGGCCACAACTTATTAAAGCATGGAAACGAGATCCTAATTCATGGCCATGATTTATTAAAGCATGGGAATGAGATCCTAATGCATGGCCATGACTAATTAAAGAGTGGGAAAGAGATCCTAATGCATGGCCAGGATTTATTAAAGCATGGGAACGAGATCCTAATGCATGGCCATGATTTATTAAAGCATGGGAATGAGATCCCAATGCATGGCCACAAGTAATTAAAGCATGGGTATAAGATCCTAATACATAGCCACGACTTATTAAAGAGTGGAATAGAGATCCTAATGCATGACCATGACTTTTTAAAGAGTGGGAAAGAGATCCTAATGCATGGCCACGACTTATTCAAGAGTAAAAAAAAAGAGATCCTAATGCATGACCATGACTTTTTAAAGAGTGGGAAAGTCATGGCCATATAAGCCATCTAAATGACTTCATTATCTTGTTCCTATGCCTTAATAAGTTGTGGCTACACATTTTTTTTTAAATTATGTTACCTTAGGGGCTCCTAGTTATTTATTAATAATGATTTATTTCTCATAGTTGTGCCTTATCGAAAACAATGTTATCTTACTTTATATGTATAAAATAATGACTAATGTAGAAGCATGTACTTATTTCCTTATATTTCATGAGAGAATGAAAGAGAGCATTTGTGCATGTAAGACAGAGATATAACCTGCTGGTGTGTGTGTGTGTGTGTGTGTGTGTGTGTGTGTGTGTGTGTGTGTGTGTGTGTGTGTGTGTGTGTGTGTGCGTGTGTGTTTATCGTGTCACACTTCCAGTCCAGAGTAAACAGAATAAATAAGCTATGTCTCCAGAGTCAGACACTGAAGACCACCATTCAGGGACATGGATATTCAGACAGAAAACTTTACAAACTTTGGAGTGTCGTCTTTTTCTCTTATCGTAAAAAGCAGATGGTCCCTTAAAGCAGCTCAGGCTTTACTAAACAGGGGTTTTATAGCAGTTTATCAGCGGCGGAGGTGTTGGAGTACAGGCTGCAGGTTGGTAATTAGGGGCTGTGGAGTGCTGATTACCTGGCTCAGGTGTGTGAGGAGCTGGAAGACAGAGGGACTGCAGGGCTGGGTATGGGGAGGACTGATGCACAAGTACTGGGGCTGTAGTGCAGGAGCTGTCCGCAGTGCTGAACAACTGCACTGTGCACAAGCTACTAGTGTATTACTAGTAGTGTGTAAGGAACCGGGGGAAGAAAATGGCAGATTTTTTTTTTTTATTATTATTCTTTAGAGGTTCAGGTTAATACAAGAAACAACGATAGAAGACAGCATTAAAAATAATTACAAACTAGAGAAGGGAAAAGAGGAAATAAAAATAAAAATAAATAATAATATGTTAACCAGAGGCAAGTGAGAGTTCATCACAAATTCTTACAGTTCTTTTACATTTCTCGTTTTTAGCCATTCTAAATGATTTCAAAAGTAAGGTAAAGTCCAGCAAAAAAATATCAAATTTTGGTATTGAGGACAAGCATTTGCATCGGTGAATGTAGTGTTTACTTAACAAAATGAAAATATTAATGATATACTCTATATCTAGTTCGACGAGTGAAAAAAAAACAACAAATTATATCTCCAAGGTTAAGTTTCATAGACATGTTGGCTTTCTTTAAAAAGAAAGAGGCAAAGTCTCGCCAGAACTTAGAAACGATGGAAAAATAGAAGAAAAGAGGTGATACTGATTCACAATCTGATGACAAAATGAACATTCAACATCTATAGTTTTAAATTTTGCAATTCTCTCATTCGTAGGATATATATTGTTTTTTTTTTAAATGCACTTCTCTATCTTTACTGGGGATACAAAATGTATAAGGTAAAAGCCATGCTTTTTTTCCTATTTATATCTGGGATCATAGTATTCCAAAAAAAATCCCTCTAGGTGTAACATATTTCCTTGAATGAAAAACACTCCTTATTGATTTATTAGTGCATTTTAGGTCAAAAATACAGACATTGCCTACTAAAAACTTACGTTCCTCTTTCCTGACCTTTTCATATGAAATGTGACTTTTCATAACATGAACAAGACCATTTGGGATCGCTTTTATAACCGAATTGAATTCTTTATAAACAACAGGGAAACAGTATTTATCCATAAAATTACAGTAAGTATAAAGGTTCCCCTCTCATCAAATTAATCGAGCAGATACTCAATTCCTTTTCTGTGCCAGTTCTCAAGATAAAGTGATTAGAAATTGTTTTAAAATAATCTTTTATTGCAAACATAAGTTTCGCCTGCTGTGTTTGTTGTTCATGCAACTGGCTCTGGTTGTTACGTGGACTTTCACTATGTATAGGCTTAAGTTCAGATGCCTGTTTAGAAATATCCTGCAGTCAGCAGCAGCTTCACAGCTTTCACCTCATTGAGATTTACACTTGAGGACAATTTACTGCAACAAAATGGCTTTTGGGTAATGTCTTGTTCTGCTCATAGACTAGGAGGGTTTGGGTTATCTAACGTTTATATTAACTACTGCCAAAAATCTATTAGAAATGTAAAGTTACATTCTTTTAATAAAAAGACACCATTGTGAGAAGTGCTCTCAGTAAAAAATAAAATAAAAACACAGGACCCAACGCTACAAGTTTTTTTTAAAAAGTGGAGAAAATGTAAATATACAACAGAGTTGATAATAATAATAATAATAATAATAACAATAATAATAACAATAATAATAATAATAATAATAATAATAATAATAATAATAATAATAATAATAATAACCAAATATGTTGTTATATTATTTTAAATATTAGGTGATAACTCATCATTTTTTGTCATATGTGTATATAATTCAGACATTGCACAAATAACTTTTCTAACAACAGTAAATCTAATGTGGATGTAATGTGAAACATGTTTCGTTTGTAAAGTGATCTTTGGTTAAATTTAACTAAAAAATAAACAGAAGTACAATTACAAAAAAATCATGTTATGTTTATTTGTGATTAAATGTAATTCTGCAAATGTTTCCTAAGTCACTATAGTGGGGTTTGATTCATATTAGCAAATGTGCCTTTAACTGAACTTAACTGAAAAGTCTGGACTGTAACTGAACTGTGATTAAATGCGAGTTTAATTACCTTTCCAACCTTGTAAATTAATTTTATAATCATTTATGATTCAGGTTTGATTTGGAATAACCTTTTTTTTACAGTAGTGGTGAATGACTACAACTCTAAACAAATGTTTATCTTAAAAATGCTAACACATGTCCATACATGCCGTCTTGATTACGCAACTTCTCAACTGCTGACAAAACTTATTGATGCTCAGGATTGGATTTTTTTTTACAGCGTTCAACACAAATACAGATTTTTACTTTCCTATTTAACCAGTTTAAGCCAGTTTAAAGTAAAGTTTATTTTAAATAAAACGTTATTTAATTGGCTTTCTTATGGAGGTATTTAGCCTTGAGCATGTACCCTCTATTCACCACAACACCACAAAAAAAATCTGAACTTATTTTTTTTATCTCTCTCTACAATTAACTATTTCACACCTAACCACACCAGTGGACTTATTGTTAATGACATATCAACGACTGAATCATGCAGAAATGTGGGTGGAAAATAAATAAACTCATATATGTTTATTTATTTATTTTAGCCGCCGCCAGCACCTTTGATAAGGCAGGAGGATCTGGCTAGTATAATTTATTTATAAAATCTAAAACACACAATATGTATAATAAGAATCCCCTCTTTAAAAGCAAGGTGTTTTACTGTACTTTAAGAGTTTTCTTGCGACTTGCCTATCAGGTTTGTGTGTGTGTTTATTATTATTATAGATTGATTGATTGATTTGTAGAAGGTAGCTTATTGGCCGAACCCCAGGGCTTTATGACCCAGTAGATGATGAAGTCTATAGTCTGGGATCACAGCGCCCCCAGCGCGCGTTCTCGTCTCCCCTGAGCGCGCGGTGCGCATAAAGCCCAGCGCGAGGCTCCAGCAGCGTCATATGAAGTTGAGAAGTAGGTTGAGGAGCAGCGGGAGCGGCACGGAGGGCGCGCAGCCTCCTCTCACCGCACTGATGGGATTAAAAACGGACGGAGAGATGGAGAGAGAGATCGAGGCTTTCCTGGGCGGCTGTTTTCTCCGGGGTGCCCCGGCGGCTCTTTTACGCGCGGCTGAACGGTAAAGAGGGGCGGGCGACCATGGGATACAAGCGTGCTCCGGTTCGCGTCTCGGCTCCGCGTGCGCCCGCTGTGGAGTACTCCTGACCACACGCGGAAGGACGCCGAGGAGACGCGCGCGGACACTTTCCGCCTTCTATCCACTTTTCCGCTGATGCTCGTGCGCTTCGCCGAGAGCGCGGGACTCGTTCCGCGCCCCGCGAGGGCGAGATGACACGCAAGAGGCGCCGCGCGCAGAGCGAGCACTGCTTCTAGAACAGGAGAAAGAAAGAAAGAATAAAGAAAGGGAAGAAAAAACAGCTCTTTCTCGCTATGGAGCTGAAAGCGACCGCGGTGGTGTACGGAGAGCCCCTCAACATCACATCCAACCACACCGTCTCCAACCAAACGCGCGCGCACGGCGACGCGAGCGGAGGGGCTGCTCCCGCGCTCGTGCAGGCGACCGTGGCCACGCTGCTCTCCCTGCTCACGTGCGCCACGGCGCTCTCCAACGCCTTCGTGGTGGCGACCATCGCGCGCTCGCGCAAGCTACACACGCCGGCTAACGTGCTGATAGGCTCACTGGCCTTCACCGACCTGCTGGTGTCCGTGCTGGTCATGCCGGTGAGCATCGTGTACACCGTACGGCGCGTGTGGACGCTCGGTCGCGTGATCTGCGACCTGTGGCTCTCGTCGGATGTCACGTGCTGCACGGCGTCCATCCTGCACCTGTGCGTAATCGCGCTGGACCGTTACTGGGCCATCACGGACGCAGTGGGCTACTCCAAGCGCCGTACCACCCAGCGTGCCGCCGCCATGATCGCCGCCGCCTGGGTCATCGCCGTGTCCATCTCGCTGCCGCCCTTCTTCTGGCAGCAGGTGCGCACCGAAGATGAGATGACCAGCTGCACCGTCAACACGGATCATGTCTTCTACACCATCTACTCCACATTTGGCGCCTTCTACATCCCCACGCTGCTGCTCATCGCGCTCTACGGGCGCATCTACGCCGAGGCCCGCAAGCGCATCCTCAAACAGTCGCCCAAGCGAGTGGGCAAGCGGCTCACTTCGGCGCGCCTCATCAGTGACTCGCCAGGGTCAGTGGCATCCACCACCTCACTTAACTACGGCACGCATGAGACGTCCACGTCCGATGCCACCGTGGCCGCCTCCGCCGTGGCCAACCACCAGGTGAAAGTGACCGTGTCCGACGCCCTGCTGGAGAAAAAGAGGATCTCTGCAGCCCGCGAGAGGAAGGCCACTAAGACTCTGGGTGTGATCCTGGGCGCCTATATCATGTGCTGGCTGCCCTTCTTCATCTACACACTGCTGGTGCCCATCTGCACCACCTGTACCTTCTACCCGGAGCTGTTTGATGTCTTCACCTGGCTGGGCTACCTGAACTCGCTCATCAACCCTATCATCTACACCATGTCCAATGAAGACTTCAAGCAGGCCTTCCACAAGCTCATCCGCTTTAACTGCTTCCGGTCTTGAGGTATCCAGCCAAGAACAGATGGATAAGATGGATAAGATGCCAGAAGGTCAGTGGCAAAATATGGATAAAAATGCCTGTAAGGAGGCTCAGGTTAGTCTGAAAGCTTCCTATTTTTTGGAGAAAAGAAAAGTGAACAGAAGTGAGTTTAAGCTTCTGGTCATGTCAAAGCAATGTCCATTTAGAGTGGAAGTTATTAATGGAGTTGACCTACACAAGATTCTGGCCAGGTGGAACCATTTTGAGAGGAGGAATGGCCAGATTTTGTACAAGAATAGATCTTGTTGGAGACTACAGTAGATATAGGAGCCCCATCACGAACTTGAGCGACATCCATGTGCCAGGGTGTGGAATACTAATCAACAAAACTTAAAGAGGTGTATGAGCTTGACCTATATGTCCAGATGTATCATCTGTCCAGTTGTTACCATTTTTGGATGAGGAATGGTCAGAAGTGGAAAAACTGACATTGGAGACAGTGCTGACCATGGGGACCCATTAGAAACCTAAGCAACATCCACCTGTTGTGGTACTCAATCTAACTCGATAAGATTAGGCGGTCTGATATGTCCCAGCATGTATGGACTGGGCTGAGTCTGATTAAGAGCACAAAGGCCCAACAATAAGGGCCTATAAAGTCTATCAAAGAGGCTTCAGAGGATGCCTGATGTTCATTTTGTCTGCTCATATCCAAGAACCCAGGTGGGATTTCCCCATTGAAAGAAACCTGAAATCGCCTTCAGTTGTAATGTGCAGATGAATGGTGGGCAAATCTGGGTGGTGAGGCATTCTACCAGTTCATTCTAATGATTGTAATGAAAAAAAGCCAGTAAGGCCTGCGGTATCTGTGTGTGTGTGTGTGTGTGTGTATGTGAGGTTGTGTGTGTATATGTGAGGGTGTGTGTGTGTGAGGGTGTGCGCGAGAAAGTGAGAGACTGCTGTGTGTGTGTGTGTGTGTGTGTGTGTGTGTGCATACATCGTGTGAAGATTTTCTTACACATCACAGTGTACGTAATTTTTTGAATGTCTGTTCATATGGATTTAATGTCTGTTTTAATTTATACTTTTTTTTTTTTTCTTTTCTTTTTTTCAAGCTTGTGAGTCGCTTTTCTTAACACATCTTGTCTAAAACACCACCAGGCCTGGCGGTGTTGTCATTCTAACAGCTGATGGGTCAGACGGGCCAAAAACACAAGTGACAAGTGTGCAAATGAACTGCGGTCACTTGCAATGTAGAGCACAATTTGACTTGTCTGATAAAAATCAGATCAAGCTGATTAACAATGCAACACACTTCCGGCACAGTAAGGCCTCAGCACGGCCTGTACTGGAAAGAGGTCATTTCATGAGAGCTACTGCTGTACTATAAGCTTCTGTGCATTTAAGCAATGTCCTGTAACTACCTTGGCAATGTGGGCTAAATTCCAATCTAATGGAAATCTAAAGAGCTGCTGCTATTACAAAAACATGAAAAAAGAATAAGAATAAAAAATGTCACCGACTTTCATGATTATGGGTGTTTTTATTAAAGCCATGACCAGCAGGTGGGTTTTCACTTTTCCATACAAAGCAATCTGGGAATGTATTTGAGCTTCAGCGTGCTGGAAAAGGTTGAAAGGCTCGTATTTCATATTTTTCTAGTATTGTATTGATTTCCCTGAAGTCCACTTATGGCCTTTTCATTTTTGCTCAACCGTTTTCCAGCCTCTTTTCATCACTTAGAATCAAACAGATCAAACAGGCTGCTTTTGTTACTGTGCTTTGGGAGTGGTACGTGTAATGGAGCTCCGTTCTGATAGACTGCTGTATAGTCATTTAAAGCAACTCTATGGAAAATTGGCATTACTTGCTCCTGGGCTCCCCTTACAGTCAGAAAGTGTAATTTGTGCTGCTACATAGTGCAGTTAGCAACATGCTAATCCCAAAGTAGCACTAACAG
The DNA here is from genome assembly GCF_023375975.1 of Astyanax mexicanus. NCBI lineage: Eukaryota > Metazoa > Chordata > Actinopteri > Characiformes > Acestrorhamphidae > Astyanax > Astyanax mexicanus. The sequence continues at coordinate 50,442,153 of NC_064408.1, forward strand.
CTAGCAGGTCAGTGAATCATCACAATGACTTGTGAGTGTAAGGTAAAAATGCTAGACGTTGTTGCTTTAAAAAGCTCTTCAGTCTAATACACTCTTTCTAACTTCAAAGAGGCTTTATCTATTTGCCCTTGGCCATTTTGATTGTGCTTTTAAAACAGATATTTGATTAAACTGTGTTCTGATTGGTTGCGCTGCATTGTGCCTCATTCAAAATGTGGTCTGGGCTGAAACACTCCTCCTTATGGTTTTAGTGTAGCCAGAGCAAAGCCACTGCAGGCTCAATAGACATGGATCTGTATGCAAATGTGTTGTTCCTCAAATAGGCTGATTTTGCAGCGTTGGTTACATACCGTATTTTTTGCACTATAAGGCACACTGGATTATTAGGCGCACTATCAATAAACGTGTATTTTCTGATCTATTTTCATACATAAGGCACACTAGATTATAAGGATTATTTTGCAACACTAGTAAGGAACAGGGGTGTCGCCATGTTTCCCTTCTAATTCAGCGGGTCTCCATGCTGTGTGGAGAGACCTGTAAAATTAATCTAATCTAAAAGTTAATCTAAACACTTGTTCTCTCCTGAAAACTGTTTATTTTTTAAGTGAAGCACTTTAGTTTATTTACAGTGAGCTTAGATTTCCAGATTTCCAGTAAGGCATTAGCAGCTAACCGCTAGCACTAGTCCTATTTAGCGGCTAATGCCGCCCAACAGTGCTGCACTGAAGAACCCTGAGTGTTCCGGTAAGCCAGGAAGATATTAGCTAGCGGTTCATTCCACGTAGCTTGTTTTAACTACAAGCCTATATAGGAGCTAGCGCTTAGCGTGGTTAGTGGCTAATGCTAATACTGCTCCAGCAGTGATAGCTTGGATTAGCAGCAGGCTACAGGCCAATAATACTCATCTCTGAATGGTCAAAAAAGCGACTAATGCTAATACTGCTGGAGAAACTAAACTGAAACTCCTGTATAACGTTGCATTTCGGCAGAATAGCTCCTTACAACCTGACTGGTAAAATTCATACATTTTTGGGAAAATTAAAGGATTTTAAAGGGGACATGAAACACTTCAAGTATTTAGTATAATTCACAAGATGTATTTTCACTCTAACAAATTTTATAAGTTTAACAGTTGTCAGTGAAGCGGAATTAAAATAATAAGCAATCTAAATGTCATTTTTTTAAGTAAGGGCAGCGCCATCTTGTCCCAGCGCTGAAAGTGACGTCACGAGGTTGGTTCTCGCACGCCTCACTACTATAATCTATGAGAATACTGTAATTTAGCTCCTCAATAAATAATAAAATCCAAACCAAAACTCAATGCAGAGCGGGGGGCACTTTTGTATTGCCCCTGTGTGTAGTAATACTGGGAGTAGTGAAATTTAATAGGGTGAGGAATGAGAAATATTTACTTTCACTTTCATACCTTCAGTGGGGCTCGCAGCGCTGAAGCGTGAGAATCCTCCGGTTAGCTGCTAGGGGTTAGTGGCGAGCACTTTCTAGACCAGGACTATGTGAAGGAGAGGGGTTTGAGTCAGGAGCATTAGCGCCGGATAAATAAGCTGAAGTCCGAGGCTTTTTTCCTCCGTTTTTTATTTTTCCTCTGATCAGCTGGAATGTACAGACCGTCCGACTGATGGTAACGTTACTATGAGAGCAGCAGCTGTGAGCCGCACCAGCCAAACAACACGCTCACCCAGCAGAACAGCGAGAGGTACCGTTACCGAAAATCTAGATAAAATGACAATTTAAAGATAACATAGCTAGCGTTAGCTACTTAGCTAGCTATCTTATTCTAGCTAGCCAACGCTAGCTAACTAGCTAACACTAACTAGATGAAGCTAAGTAACCCAGTAAGCATTCTAACTTCTAAACTGAACGGTTTATCAACCAAACAGCGCCTGGATGTTTCAATATCCACTTAAATCATGTTCGTTTCATTCAGTCTTAATGAACTCTGGACTTTGCATGTTAAATAGCTAAATGTATATAAAATAGCTGGTTAACTGGATGGTAGTACCTGCTGTGGACGCGCTGCAGGGTTCTGCACGGCTCCACGTAGAGAGAGAATAAACACTCCCAAAACGTCTCGCTCTCAGAAAAGCATCTCAAAAGTTCTGCTCAGGTTTATACAGGAAAGATCTCTGAGCAAATGCTCCATGTTAGCCTAGTTTAGCTTCGTCTTCATCCATAATCTCGACAAACAATAAGCTCTTTTCCTCTAGCTATATGCCTGGGATCTTAAACCAACCAACCTCGTGACGTCACCAGTGCTGCACGGGCAACATGGCGGCGCCCTAGCTCAAACGTAACAAACATAAATATATTATAATTTAGTGTGTAAACATTTTATATAAAAAAATCCCCCCCAAATAAATTCCATTATATTTAATACCTTAGAAAACTTGTACAAACTGAAATGTTTCATGTCCCCTTTAAGTGCACCTTACAGTGCAAAAAATACAGTATTGGGACTGGTAATATACTGTGTTGTATGTTTTTGACATTTTGCATTTTGAATATGTGAGTTTAATGATTATGGGTTAATCCTAAAACTCCCAAGCATTTTAGTGTTTATTCACCATGAAATCAACTTCATCAGTTGAGTCAATGTTGAATTATGTTTTAGTTTTGAAAGATGAACCAATAAAACAATGTAGTTTCACTCTACATTGTATACTTTAAAATGATAGATGTTTCATAGTTTAGTAGAGACAGTGGTCCTATGTAGAGCCATGAACACTCAATAAACCATTCGCATGATGAAAAGGTTCTTCAGATTAAAGCAGATGTGTGTAATGTGGTTCAATACAACTGTTTTGAAAAAGATGTATATAGCACCGAAAAGGGTTATGTTAAATTGTCAAGCTTTTAACAGTAAAAGTACCATACTCTTGTGGTGCTATACCCACTTCAAGAGGGAAGCATAAACATTTTACCCAATTAGAATAACCATAAAATAAAATGTAAAAAAAATACCTTTAAGCATGCAAATGATTCTTCTGAGTGTTCATGTATCTTTACATCATTTTAGGAGTGTGCAAAACTGGAAAATGATTGAATTGATAATACCATTGACATTATTTCAACCATATTTCATTGTTGAGTTTCTGTCATGTGCCAGCTAGGAGTAATTTAATGAAATATGAGTCCATTCTGAGTCATTTGAAGAGCATGTCTGTTGGTGCATTCATCTAGAATAATTTATACAGTGTATAGAACAACTACATCAAAATTTAAAAGATAAAAAAGAAGCAGCAGAGAAAGACTGAGGACATAGACTGAAAAGTGCTTGTTTAGAAAATATCAGTGTTATCACAATTTCTAAAAAGCGAGGTAAATTTATAAACGTCCTCAGACTGTTTAACTGAATAATCGTGGCAGCATTCACCAGGTGTGGAGAAGCCAAAATTCCTCCCAGCTCTTTTAATCAGTTCCTGCCAACAGAGTCAGAGCATTAATGTAAGCACAAGAAAATAGAGGAGACCTTAATTAACACTGAGCCTCTCGTCTGCATTTCTCGGGTTTGTTCTGTCTCGCTCTCTCTGTCTGGATCTCTCTCCACAATCTGCTCCTTGTTGGGTTAAAAATGCAAAAGGTCAGCCAAAAAGGTTTTGGAATATATATTTGTATGTACTGTGTGACCTTGTGCTGCGATAAATGAGATAAAATGCTCTGATGTTGAACAATCTCGTGGTTCAGGTGTTCAAACTGCATCATGTGGTTCCCATTTGGGAATTTAGCTCTAAAATAGAGTCCCTTTTAAATTTAATGAACTGTATTTGTGATGTCAGAAACCCCTTCACACTAACCCAAATCTGTTTATTCTACCTACAGACATTCAGCTCCGCTCGTTCATGATAAAGGCTATGAGCAGTGTTTAAGGTTTAGTCTTTTTGTGAGTAAGGCACAAAATTAAGCAGCCAATCAGAGCAAAGTTTATTTGCATGAGTCAGTCATTAAAGAACAGTAGCAAAGACAGCTTGTTTACAGTAATGGGTACAGAATGATTTAGAATTTTTGTACATTAAGCAGGCACATTGAAAAATGAACATGTTTAACCCTAAGAGGCACAGTGTCCTCTGTAAAAAAAAGCTTGCAATTGTGTTTAAAGAGGGATAAAATCTTAATTGTTTGTCAGTTATACTATATGCACACAGACAGTGATGTATGAACTGTATTTATTATACTGTATTTACTGTATTTATCCCCAAAGTCTTTGTTTACCATTATTTGTGTACAGTTGTCCTGGTACAGTTTTTCTTTTTGTCCCCTTTTCCCCTTATTACTTTTTCGAATATGCATAATGAACCAAGAGGTGTCGAAGGATACATCAGCTGCGTCCTTCAAATAACTCAGAACGTTGGCACGTTTTTTGGCTGTGTAAGATGGATCCTTCAGTTTTGAACAGCTTCTATGACCCAGCAGCTGAGAAATGCAGCCCACCAAGAATGTAGGAAAAAGTAAGAGACCACTTCAGTTTCTGAATCAGTTTCTCTGGTTTTGCTATTTATAGATATATGTTTGAGTAAAATGAGCATTGATAAAGAGCTTTCAGGACTTAAACAATGCAAAGTGTTCAAAAATCAATATTTGGTGGAATAACCCTGTTTTTTAATCACCTGTTTTCATGCATCTTGGCATGTTCTCCTCCATCAGTCTTACACACTGCTTTTGGATAACTTTATGCCACTCCTGGTGCAAAACTTCAAGCAGTTCAGCTTGATTTGATGGCTTGTGATCATCCATCTTCCTCTTGATTATATTCCAGACTTTTTCGATTTGGTAAAATTAAACTCATTATTTTTTAGTGGTCTATGACATTGTGTTTCTGCCTTCAGCACTTATTGTAGTGTGTTGCTGTCACAAATGAAAGTTTAGTCAGCATTGAAATATGGAGTTGACTTTGGAACGCAGCTACTGTGTTATTAAATAAACATTCAAGTGATGTAGTCAGCACCACTTATTGCACTAGTTACTGAGAGAAACCACTTCAGAAATTACATATAGAACATCTAGAACATCCCAACCCAAATCCGCTTTAGTTTAAATCTGACATTTTGGAAAAAAATTCTCCCTGCGTTCCTGAAAGGGTTAAAACATTCATTTGCTAAGCTAATAACATCCAGCCTTCAGGACTTTAGTTGGCTTTTCACTGGCACATTTACTTTATGTTGATTAATGTACACTGTTAATCGAAAGTAAATGCGCCAGTGATAAATAAATAAATAATAAGTGGATCTCGAGGGGGAGAAAATGAAATCTAATATGTAGGCCCTTTAACGTAACGTTTAATATGGAGGAGGGTGTGGACGTGGCTCATTTACCCTGAGGACTCTCTTTAATACAGATATGTGGGTGATTTAAGCATCCTTGGGATTGTGCTGTAAAAATAGAACATACTATTATGTGTATTATTATGTTGATTATGAGATGGATGGAGCTGGATGGATTGGGGTTGGATATCGCTGCAATATGTATGTAAACATGAAAGGGGGGGTTCTTGGTGTGTGTTTGAGCTCATTAGACAGCGCTTATGAGGTGATGGAGGTGTAAATGAGGGTCTGGATGGGGGAGGCATGGGAAGGGTAAACAATCACATTTGCCTTCAACAGCCTCCAGATAAACACCAATATCGTGTGACGCAGGGGAGAAGAGGAACCTGGACTCTCTCAGACACTAAAAACCTGCAGAGGAACTGTAGCTCACATCTCTAAATGTGGAATTTAGAGTGTGACATTCATTACAAATGATATTTACTTTATATTCCTGTAAAATGCCAAATCGTTAGAGGCAAGGTTTGTTGTTGTGCTAATTGCAATTAGCAGCAGCTGCATAGTTAGCAGTATCCCAATATGACTGGGTCTTGACTCACAGATTCATACTCTTCTTTTACAGGGAGAGGCCGACCATTTTTGAGGAGCCACCAATCAAAATAACCCACTGTTTTGGCAATGTCCAGTTTTGAAATATTGGTTTATATAATGTATAATACCAATATCTCTTCTATTTAATTCTATTTAATTCTTTTTTACCTGACTTGTTTGCTAATTTCTCTTTTTCTTTTTGGAATTATACAAGCTTTTTTTTTAACTGCTGTGCCTTAAACGCTGATATTGCATTTAAAAGTTTGCATGCACTTCATCATGTCATGGACGTGAATGTAATGGCAATATTGCACACTGCTCATTTTCTGGTATAGAATGAGTGACATCATATATACGTACACTGTCTTTATCCTTGTTTGCTGCACACATTCACTGTGGCATTGTTTCAGTAAGCTTCTGCAATGTCACAAGATTTATTTCAATCCAGTGTTGCATTAATTTTTCACCAAGATCTTGCAGTAGCATTGATGATGGTAGAGTCTGACCACTGCTCAAAGCCTTCTCCAGCACATCCCAAAGATTCTCAATGAGGTTAAAATCTGGACTCTGTGGGGAACTCTCTCAATCCATGTGTGAAAATTATGATCTCATGCTCCCTGAATCACTCTTTCACAATTCCAGCCCCATGAATCCTGAAATTGTGATCTTGGAATATGGCTGAGCCATCAGGGAAGAAAAAAATCATTAATGTAATAACCTGGTTTATATTCAGTATATTCAGGTAGTCAGCTGACCTCATTCTTTCAGCACATACTGTTGCTGAACCTAGACCTGTAGACCAACTGCAGCATCAACCCCACATCATTTACTTACTTTAATCCAGGCAGTGTCTTTGTCAGACAAAAACATTTCATGCACAAATTTTTTATTTTGTTGTTTTTTTCATTTGAAATTTACAAAACGTTAAAGCTATTCAAACTGGGTCAAATGTACACTTAAGGAACATCAAATACATGGTTAAAATCCAACGGTTTGAATCCCTTGAGCAAAGTACCTTGAGCAGATAGATGCATGCGGTAGCAATCATCAAGCATTATCAAGCATGTTGGTATGCTGGCATGGATTCAACTTTTAAGGAGTGTCCTCATATTAATGTTAATGTTGACCCACTTCATCCATTCCACAAACATCTTGTGGATGATGTGTCTTTATTTTAACTGTCTAGCTAATGGTTTGAAGTTGTCCTAAATAATTATTTCCTCATCTATCCATTTTGTTTACCACACTGTTTAGCAGTGTCACTAGCAGCAAGACAGTTTAAAAGCATGATGCTACTTTCCTCCAGAAGGCTTTCTCTTTATTTAAAGTTTGTAGATGCTTTAAAATGCTGATTTTGGACCAAAGGCTTTGTTCTTGGACAGCACCCTCTCAGTCCATGGTGATATAAACTCAAACATGTGCTTTGGTGTTTCTTCTGCTATTTCCTCCTAGCTAGGTGTGACTGTATGGTCATCATTTTACAGACAATAGTCTGACCATGAACCGGTGACCTTGGAACTGAAACATGGATGAAGCAGGCTAGCATTAAGTTAAGTTAAAAAGCCATAACATAATGATACGTATATGCATGATAAGCCTATGTAATTTTCTATTTTGATTGGCGGCCTTGTAATTTGCCTCATTCAAAAATTCCCAGGCTGAAACACTTCTTATCATTTTGGGGGCTAAACTACGGTGGAAATACAGCTCTGGAAAAAAAAATTAAAAGACCACTTCAGTTTCTGAATCAGTTTCTCTGATTTTGCCATTTATAGGTTTATGTTTGAGTAAAATTAATATTGTTGTTTTATTCTATAAACTATGGACAACATTTCTTAAAAATTCCAAATAAAAATATTGTAATTTAAATAATTTATTTGCCAAAAATAAGAAATGGCTGAAATAACAAAAAAGATGCAGAGCTTTCAGACTTCAAATAATGCAAAGAAAACAAGTTTATTTTCATACAGTTTTAGAAATCTATATTTGGTGGAATAACCCTGGTTTTTAATCACAGTTTTCATGCATCTTGGCATGTTCTCCTCCACCAGTCTTACACACTGCTTTTGAATAATTTTATGTCACTCTGGTGCAAAAAATCAATAAAAATTCAGCCTGGTTTGATGGCTTGTGATCATCTGTCTTTCTCTTGATTGTTATATTCCAGAGGTTTTTAGCATAGCAAAATCAAAGAAACACATCATTTTGAAGTGGTCTCTTGTTTTTTCCAGAGCTGTATATATTTTAAGATATGTTTCGATTAGTGTCATCTGCTTGAACAGAGTTTGTTTGATGGCATGCAAAATTAAGGAAGTTGGTTTATAATTTATTATTTATAGATACTAACGATTTACTGACAGCTTGAAAGTTCATTTGGTAACACTTTACTTGGATGGTCCTTTTTATGGCTTCATTGATGCTCAACTGACATTCAACTAACATTCAACTGACTGTCTATTAAATGCAACTTAACCCTGTGTGGAAAGCTAAATGATTAAAAATAGAACGTAACCCTATGCCTAAACTTTAAATCTAACCCTAAACCCAATCCTAAAACATTAAGATAAGCGTTTGGGTTAGAGTTGGATGTAAAGTTACATTCAATAGAGAATCATTTACTTTCACCTTACAGTTCAATCACGTTAAATAAACATGCAGTTGAAGGTTAGTTGAATGTCAGTTGAGCATCAACGAGGCCATCAAATGGACCATCCAAGTAAAAAGTGTTACCGTTAATTTAAGCAGGGGCAATAGACTGTATTCAGACCAGACACAACATTTAAAATCCACTTCCTTGATTCTGCACTCCATTGAGCTGGTTTCATTTTTGTGGCTGAAGCGTATCTATTACACTAATAACTGAGTATTGACCCTACTCTCAAGTTGTGTGGCTTTTTATTTTTCCTCATTGATCTATGACAGGCTGTGATTGTGTTATCTACATATTGACTGGCATATAAAAAAGGATGTTGATCTGCAGGTAAAGGAGGGTGCAGAACACAGGCGTTTATAAAGGCTATTGTGATGCTGTGAACTCTGGGCCATGTGGGACGTTCCTTGCATTCATTAGTCGGTGCCTACCAAAAGTCCTACTAATTTATATCACCTAAAAGGGACAAATTATACCTCTTTATACATAAGATAGAATAGGTCTATTGGGCTAAACAAGACATGTACATGAATTTCTTTGCACCAAATCACTCTCACATAAAAAAGATCCTTTTCAGAATGAGCCGTTTAAGAGCTCTGACACTTTTATGCAAATACACTGTTGATGGCCATGCCCCATGTTTACACTGGGCATTTACAACATCTTAGTGCTAGCTTGTACTAAGTGGCAAAACATGAAAAAATCTAGTTCAAACTTAACTGCGATAGAAACAGAAAACGTATTATTTAAAAGTACTTCCATCTACCTCATCTGCTGACTTGTCATGGACAGATCCATCTTTCAGAACAAAATGGCGGATCTTCAATTGATCTAGTGTATGAGGCTCTTAGAAGCATATAATTCCTGACAACAAACTCTTTCAACTGATTCACAGAAAACAGTTAACAGGGGCAGTTGAGACCATAGAGAGGAAAATACAAAAAGTGAGTTTTGAATAATATGGCCCTTTTAAAAGATCTGCTGCCACACCTTGGTGATTTTCAACCTTGACATATCGAGCTGTTTTGGTGATATGAGGTGGATCTACACAATATTAGGCTTTGGTTTCATTTATATGGATGAGCAGTGAATGCAAAGAGCCTCTGTTCTGATTGGCGGCCCTGTGTTGTGCTTAAAGGTTGGTATTTATTTGACATCTACAGTGTGAGATAACAGCTGTATGTATCAGTTTTGATCTTATTCTGAGGTCTGTGTTAAAAAAATACTTTGATACTTTTATAATTTCAGTCGCTCTCTCCCCATAATAGATGTGACAAATACTACTCTGCTGGTAACTGTGGAAATTGACATATTATGTAGAGCTTCTGATCCTCAGGCTAAATTCAGTACTTTGGCAGCAGTTGCTATCATATGTTTTAGTGGTTTGATCCTGAATTCTTCTATTCTGAGCCCCTTTATAACTCTGTAGGTCTACCACTGTCTGTGTTTAGGTTGCTGGGTGACTGGTTGCCAGTGGAGGCTTAATAGACTGATAGAAAAGCGAGATAGAATGATATTAATAAGCGCTCAGCAAAAATAATACAGACATTTCAATCAAATTCATGAACTCCTGGATGCCATCTTTGGCCGTTATTGTTCTCGGCGAAGAAACAGAAATTAATATCCTGCTTCTACGATGCAGATATGTCTCAGGCACACTTGGGCAATTTCCAGCCTCCCACATGAGGCGACAGTTTCCATGGTTTCAGCCTTTATTAGGAATTAACAGCGGGCTCGATGGCCGCCACTCCGCCACGTTCGAGCCAGCGAGAAGCTGCGACTAGCAGGACCATGGCCTGTTGTTCCAGGTGACCTGTTAATTGAGTGGTTTTGTGTGCTCACCCACAAAACGACGGGCCAAAGGGACACAAACCACTGAAGGCAGCGCTCAGCCTGCCTGCTCAAAACACTACACAAACAGCAAATCGCTGCTATAATAGGAAGACCTTGTAAATCCTTTTTCATAATTTGAAAAAGGTCACTGTCATTTAATGTCACACAACATTTAATGTTGTGTGAACATTTTATGACAGACACACATTGCAGTGTTAGCTTACTAACGTTATGTCAAATTGGAATGTCACTGGTGTTTTTTTAATGGTCTTGGACATAAAATGATTTAGATGCAACCAAAGTCTCCCAGAGATTTGGCGTGAAATGCTCAGTTTAAGAGAAACTGACCAAGTCAGAACAGACCACAGTGGTGATGAAAGAGTTTTAAGGTTCTGAAAGCTTTCTGAAAGGGTTATGAATATATAAACCACTTCAAAATGATCAGTATGTCTGATTTTACTATCTATAGGTATATGTTTAAGAAAATGTAATATTGTTGTTTTATTCTATAAACTACGGACATTTCTCCTAAATTTCAAATAAAAATAAATTCATAGTCATTTAGAGCATTTATTTGCAGAAAATAAGAAATGGTCAAAATGATGAAAAAAGATGCAGAGCTTTCAGACCATAAATAATGCAAAAAATAATAATAATAATCATGGTAATTTACAAACAACAATACTGATGTTTTAAGAGTTCAGACAGCAATATTTGGTGGAATTACCCTGATGATTATTTACAGCTTTCATGCATATTGGCATGCTCTCCACCAGTCTTTCACACTGCTTTTAAGTACACGCTCCACAAGTATTTAAGAAGTTCAGCTTTGTTTGATGGCTTCTGACCATCCAGCTTCCTCTTTATTAAATTCCAGAGACGTTTCAATAGGGTTCAGGTCTAAAGATTGACAGCAATTTATTGACATCAAGTGACCTACAAAAAGAATGGCAAATGGCAGCTGGGGTAAAGTGCACAGAAAGAACAGTTCGAACAAGTCTGGAGATGCTTTAACATGGCTATGAAGTTTTTGTTAAGGATCCATGAATCAAGCCACATACAAGGATATCCTGGAGAAACACTTGCTTCCTTCTGCTCTGGTAATGTTCCCGAACTCTGAGGACTGTTTTTTCCAGCAGGATAATGCTCTATACCACACAGCTAGATCATTCAATGTGTGTCTGAATGACCACCAAATCAAGACCCTGTCATGACTAGCACAATCTCCAGACCTGAACCCCTCTGAAAACTTCTGGAATATAATCAAGGGTTGGATGATCACAAGCCATCAAACCAAGCTGAACTGCTGGAATTTTTGCACCAGGAGTGGCATAAGATCTCCCAAAAGCAGTGTGTAAGACTGGTGGAGGAGAACATGCCAAGATGCATGAAAACTGTAATTAAAAATCAGGTTTACTCCATCAAATATTGAGTTATGAGCTCTTCTTGAGAATTACACATGTTCCTGTTTTTTCTTTGCATTATTTGAGGTCTGAAAGCACTGCTTGATTTTTAAATAAAGTTTGTGAATAAATGCTCTAAATGACAGTAGTTGATGATGGGGTAGGAGGGGGAGTTTGTGAAATATTTTGAACCTTAAAAAGGGCCACGCAGTAATAAAGGGTTTAGAACCCCTCATCTGATATAATTCATCCTAATATATTTATTCTGGTCTGGTGGGTTTGTTAGATGTGTATAGAGTATACTCAAAAACACAACTCGATTCCACACAGCAAATTACTTACATTACATTAACCTACATTAAATGCCGCCTATTTCTCCGCATTTTCTGTGCAATTACACAGTTTGGCCAGAGAGGTCACTAAATCGTCACATTGTCAAAACCTACGGACTGTTACTTTAAAAATTGTTGATGAATATGGCTTAAAACTGTCTGAAACTTACTGAAATTGTACCACTATCACATATAGACCATTGAAGACATTTGAAGTTTCACTAGTGAGTTTTGTATAGGCTATGTTAAAGATATTCATTTTGTTGTATATTAATGTATTTAAACATTACTATTTATGGTTTGAATACCTTAAAAAATAAATATAAATAAAATAAAAACACCACTTTTTAAACAAAGTCAACCTGCTGGCTCATTCACATTAATGATTGACCGACTCTTTCCAAATAAACACTATGGGAAATATTAAGGTAAAAAAAAAAAATCATTGAGTTTTTGCCATTTATTGTCAAAATAAAAATAGCTATTGTAACAGACTAGTAGTAGTTTAAAGAAAATAGTAGTAGTTAAAAAATAGTTTTGATGGTAAACAAAATGGCTAAATTTGTTTTGTAGTCAAATTACAACCCATTGTTCCATTCACCAACAGTTTTTTTTTATTTACATCCCTCTAAATGACTTAATTTACATAATGCCTAAATTAGTTACTAGTTCCAGTTTTTTAAGTTTGAATTTCCCTTGAAGGTAAGTTTCTTTTCTCCTACAACTCAGAATTCAGCTTGTCATTTTAAAAGCGCTGACTATTTTCAGCCCGTCAGAGCAGCGAGAGTTAAAGAAGTCATCTGCAAGCTCCAAAAGTACTGAGCTAGAAAGATACTTCCGTTGAGACGGCACCTTTCAGCGGATATATATCTTTTCTAGTAATAAAGTAGCATGAGGTCGACACACTCCTGCCCCTGAGGCAGTCAGTGGTGTGATTTGTTTCCTCTCTAAACCCTCCTCCACCCTCCTGTCTCCTCTCAGCTCGGCTTTTTCTCCCCGGAACAGCGTATACTCTGAGCTCCCAGGGCTGAGGCACTTTTATCAGTTCCCATCTGACTGCATCATCTGCTCTAGAATAGTTAGATCCGCAGACTTTGCTTTTCTGACATTTAACCATTTAAAGGTACCAAATAATAATAACAAGGTTGGAAGTAAGGTTTATTTTATAGCATAGACCAAATACAAATATTGTGGATAAGCAGTATTTAAAGTCCCAGCTGCACTCGTATTTACAGTTATTTACAGTTGAATCAATGTTGAATTATGTTTTGATTTTAAAAGATGAATCAATGTTTATATTGTATAATGTTTAGATTATTCCATATTTCATTTAAAAATGATATTAATTAAAAAGTAATGTTCTTCAAGTATTTAGTACAGACAGTGGTTCTTTATAGAACCATCAGCACTCCAAAATCATTTGCATGCTGAAAAGGTTCTTCAGAATGCAGCAGAAACAAGACAAAAAATTGGTTCACAAACTTTAAATTCTAGTATGTTGTTGTTTTCTATATTTTTGACTTTAAAATTTAGACGTTTGAAGTGGTATTATAGACTGCCTGGCCAAAAATAAAGGTCACCACCTGGATTTAAGTAACTAAACGATGTGGGGTTGCTGCAACAGTATGTGCTGAAAGAAGGAGGTCAGCCATTTAACATTAACCAGTTTTTCAACAATTTTTTTTATTATTGAAACTTCAACTGACATTGTTTCATTGAATGTTGGTCATGTGCCAGCAGGGTTTCATGTGGACAATAAGAACATTCGGTTCTTGCTTCTTTTATAGTTTAAAACTGAGCACTTTTTTGTCGTTAAAATAAAATAACTAAAATAAAATAACAATAGGAAAGATAAAATAAAAATAGATTTTTTTTTTATTTTGGGAGATTTTTTTTATTTTATCTTTCCTATTCTACGTTATTTTATTTTAAGGGGCCTTTATGATCAAAGAAATGTAAATCAAAATAAAGCACATTTCAGCTTTTTAATAAAAATCATCCAGAAAAGTGAATAACTGTTTTCTCCCAAAAGTGGTTGATATATGGTTGTTCTTTGGGAGATCTTAAATAACAAAAAAGGCCCAAAGCAAAGGTTTCGACACCCCTTGTATCAGTACTTGTTAAAACATTGTTTGTCAAGTATCACAGCTTGTAAATGCATTTAGTTCTTGCTTGAAGGTTTTTTGAACATACTTCCCTGCAGAAGGCTTCTAGTTCTATGGGATTTCTTTGCTGCTGTGCTGCAGTGTTTTTTAAAAGGTCCATTCACAGATTTCAGAGGTCGTTTAGGCTGGGTGCTGTGAGGGTCATGGTAAAACCTTCAGTTTGCAACTTGTCAGGTAGCGCATTTTAGATTTTAAAGGTCTCGTTTCATCGTTTTTAAAATCATTTTAAAATGTCTAGTTGTGGTCTCTAGTATGAATGAATGCTGTGAGCTGTTTTTTTGTGTAAAAAGTGCTCAAGTGTTTCTATTTAACCGTGCTTTAGCTCACAAAATTAGAGGTCTCTGAAGAAAGACAGGTTTTGGCTCTTGTTCATTAATATTCATACATGCAAACATATCGCCTCTGATTGGCTAACAGCACTGCAGCAGAGAACGCCTATCTGCCTTCCCCCCCACAGTCAATTTTACAGCTCTAAAACTCAAAGAACAAAATTATTTCAGGGATACATCTTTAGTTATAAAGATATAGCACTGAGTGCTAGGTATAGTTAACCCTTTAACCTATCCCCACAGCTGGGCAAATAACCACTGCAGCCGCGACGCAAGTCTCCCCCCCATCGGACATAGACACCCTAACGTCTCTCTGATCAACTGATCATATGCAGCATGAATATACAACTCAGAGAGACCTATAGTTTCTACTAAGAACAAGAAAAAGTGGATTTTAGCAGAATGAGACCTTTAAAAATCACTATTCTGTTGTAGAAGCCATTTTCTTTTCATCTTTAGTTTTTTACAGATGGTGTGATGTTTTCTTCCAGAACTGGCTGGATATCTGTTATTCTGCTTACATATTCTGTGGGTTCTCTGTGCCTTTGGATGCAGCACTATTTTAAAGCATTATTGATTCACCCCTGTACTTTATGCCTTAAGATCAGTTCATTTTCCACCTACCTAACATTTCATAGCGTCAGACATTTTGACAAGTTGTGCCCAAACCATGGAATGTTACTGTGCAGTCTAATACAAAAGTCTGTGCACTGTTGATCGAACTACACATGCTGTTTATAAGTGGAAATATGTGAATAAATTAAATGTTTTACTGGAAACAAACCTACTGTATTTTTCGCACTATAAGGTGCACCGGATTATAAGGCACATTAGGAATAAACGCCTATTTTTTGGTCTATTTTTATACATAAGAATACACATCGGATTATAAGGTGCAAACTATTAAGGATGTCTACGTCGAAGTGCGCAAGGGTGTCGCCCCGGTTAGCAGTGCTACCCAGCCCTGGTTAGCAGCACTACATGCCACCAGATTATAAGGTGCACTGACAATTTTTGGTAAAAAATTAAAGGATTTTACCTACGCCTTAAAGTCAGAAAAATATGGTACACTGTAAAAAATTTCTGTAGTTTTTACAGTATTTTTTTACAGTAATATACTGTTTTTTTTTTTACAATATGTAACTGTATTTTAGAGTGCATCGTGGTTGTGCAAAACAATTACAGGAATTAACAGTAATGGATGAGCACAACTGCAAGCAGGGTCGTGTTCAAAGCAGTTTCACAGTAATGCACTGTAAAAGTCTTGCATGGATTGCGCGGGAAGACAGGAGAAGAGAGGACAAGACAGCCTGGAAACGCCTGTTTTTCACAGCTGGTAAGTTCAAGTTTATATTACTTAAAAGTGGGGGCTCGGTGTGTGGGACTGGGGATGATATAGCTAACCTCTAGACTGGAGAGGCATTTTGTAGTGCGCTAATTAGCTAAATGCTAGCGTGGGTACTCGGTGTGTGGGACTGGGGATGATAAAGCTAACCTGGCTAGCTATCTAGCCTGGTGAGGCATTTTGTAGCGAGCTAAATGCTAGCGTGGGGACTCGGTGTGTGGGACTGGGGAAGATAAAGCTAACCTGGCTAGCTATCTAGCCTGGAGAGGCATTTTGTAGCGAGCTAAATGCTAGCGTGGGAACTCGGTGTGTGGGACTGGGGATGATATAGCTAACCTAGCTAGCTATCTAGCCTGGAGAGGCACTTAAAATATGGTAAACTGAATAATAAAAGAAATAAGCGTATAACCAAGCAAGCTATTTTGCTACTCTGTTCATGCCACACAAAAATAAGTGAGAACTGTGACTTTTTTATCTTAATAAATGAAGACGTTTAAAGTCTGAGAATTAATTAATTAATTTGAGTGGAAAGTAAGTGGGCTTATATTTTAAGAAATACAAAGGCAAAAAAAAGTTTCTATGTTGGTAAAACTAAAAACTATTGTTAGAACAACTTCAATTTATAGATCTTTATTTTAATTTAATTTAGTTGGGTATATTAAAATTGAGTAGATGTAACGTAAATAGTTTGAGTTAAATGGGGGTGAAAAAATAAGTAGATTGGTAAATTGGTGTTTTTAGTTATACTGTGATTATTTATTTAAGTATATTTTAAGCAGCTTAGACAAGTTCCATTTACTTAAAAGAACAGAAAGTTTTGAAAAAAAAAAAAAAACAGAAAGCGGATTGATTGCAACTTGGGTAAGTGGAAATTTGACATTCATATGGAACTATGTTTACTGTTTTTCAGGTGATGATCTCACAGGAGCGGTGGTACCTCCCCATCCAAACTTTGTGGCTGGAATTGCGGCCTTGTTTGCATCCTATTACAACTTCAATTTGCTGTACCAGGAGCAGGCGTCATGCACGCTTGAATTCATTCAAAGGTAAGTATGTCCTTGCCTGTGTTTTTTTATACATATGTGCTGGACAGAGAATAGGTTCATATGGATCCAGGGCAAATGGGTATATGTACATCCAAAATAAATTTCATATACTTGATGCGAGAGCTCCACAAATGGCATCCCTGTATTTTTATGGTTATTAATAATATTATTATTAAGTGATACTAAAGTTTTGCACTAAATGCACTAAAGTTTTTTTTGGGAAACAAACAAAATTAAAAAAAATACATGGAGGCCATTTGAAAAGCTCTCACTTGAAGTATATAAAATTGTCTTTGGATGTACATATACACATCTGCACAGGACCCATGTGAACCTATTCTCTGTCCAGCACCAGGGCATACATTTTAACAGTCTTGTCTGCAAAACTTGTTAGTTTGTTAGTTATACTGAAACTAATTGTAATTGTTTAAACAGGTAGAATCACGTGTGCTTCTGCTTTATTGGAATAAAAACCTACAGGGTCTGTGTAACATTTCATTTAAATTTTCTGACCATTTGAGGCTAAATTAGACAATAGAAACTTGTGTATGAAACTTTTCATTTGGTGAATTTCTTTCTAGTTTTTCCATTCTATTCCTCGCAGTCTGATTTTGAGTAAAAATGGGAAAAAAATATTTTAATGCTATTTTCTGATTTATATATTTTTTTAATTAATTAATTTTTCCATTTTTGCATCTTGTACTTAATGTGGTAGGATTGTACCACCAGCCTGGGGAGAACTCTATACCTGTTTGTTATTGGTCTGTGTTGAGGTGCGGGACTTTATCCATAACAAGCAAGCTAATCAGTTCTTTAAGTGGAAAGGTGGGACTTTATCTGCTGGTTATACTACATGTGAAGGAGTGTTGATAAAATTGTTGTGCTAGTTGGGAACTCTCCTCTCCTCACAATAAGGCAGAGTCTTACTGACCAATCACAGACAGGCATTGTGTTCTCCCCAGGCTGGAGGTATAATCCTACTACTTAAAAAAAAGTAAAAAAAACCCAAAACAAAACAGATAAACAAGTAAAAATTATTTTTTTCCATTTATCTGGAAATTTACATTATGAGGAGCAGAATGCATTTCATTTCTGCTCCTCATAATGTTAAATTTTAGGATAAATGGAAAAAAATTTTATATGTTTTACACCCATTTATATTTTCAAATTTAACCTCAAATGGTGAAAAATTGAACTGATAAATGTTCACTGACCCTGCAGCCACACCAGCCCTTCGTTGATAAGAAAAAACTTTAAAAATACTATTTAACTTGGAATTAAAGTTTGGTTGGCAGATAAAAGTAGTACAAGTCCACCACATATACACTGCAGTAGACTTGGGATGGTGATGGTTTAAAGTAAGACTAGGTATAAAACCTCAATTTAGAATTGCATCTTATTTTAAATGTGAAACATGCAGCCTATCAAACATATACTTTGATATAAACCATGGGGCTATGTTATGTTTTATTTTAGATGCTTCATTGGAATTAATCCAACCATCGGCAAGAAAGGTGGGAAGGTCTCGGCGAAAAAGAGCAACACTGTCAACCCACATGTGTGTACGCTTCTCAAATGCTTAATGGACTTTGAATGGCTGTCTGTGTGAGTATGGAATGAAAAGTTCTCAAACGAAAGAACCAAGGATCTTTGTGGACATAGCATCCCAGTTGTTCATATGTTGTTCATTGTGTATTCAGAATGCGTTGTTATTGGATTAGTTAAGTTGTTTTGCTAAATTATATTTCATTCAATGTTTGGTAGAATCTGTACACCTTTCAAACACCTTTCTATGCCTAATTGCTGTAATAGAAAAATCTACCCTTGTAGTTCTTATTTTGGTACATGTTTATGAAATACGTTCTCCACTTGTATGCAGGAATATGTATTTTTAAAGGCCAATTCTACTGATTTTTTAAAATGTTTGCAGAATTAAATCATTTGTTGTACATGAATTTCTTCAGTGTTGGTGATAAATATGAGAGGTCTATTAAAAAAAAAAAGATAAAAAAAAAATGTTTACTGTTTAACTTTCTACTATAAGTCTCCAGATTGTTATGTCATGTTTGTACAGTACAATTGTAGTGCATCAGAGAGAAAAAAGTGCCCTGTACCTGTACTTCTTTTGAATTTTATGAATTTATGAATTTTAAACAGATTGTTTTTAGTCCAACCTTATCTCAACATTATTAATAAATGTTTGACATTGTAACAGTGTGGTTGTCTTTATTTGTGAAGAAATTCTAATGCAATTGAATTTAATTTATTGATGAAAATGGATGGCTGGATGGCTAGGATATGATTAGCATTTTCTAATTTTTCAGGGTAAATCTTATTTACTGCAAATTACTGTATTTTTAAGGTTTTTACAGAATTTTACTGGCAACTTTTTTGCCAGCTAATTACTGTAAATTCTACAGTAATCTTTTACAGTATGGATTACAAGAAGTTACTGTAAAAATATACAAGAAATGTTTGTAATTTAAATACAGGAAAAAAATGTAATCTGAGTTACAGCAACATACTGTAATTGCTTTTACAGTAATTAACAACACTTTTTACAGTATATTACTGGCAACTTTTTTGCCAGTTAATTACTGTAAATTCTACAGTAAATTTTTTACAGTGTACATACATTTTTCCTGCACAATTTAGATGCAATTCTCATGTATTTACTGAATTTAATATTTCTAATATTAATTTAATAATATTTTTAAATTTATTTATCAAAACCTCTAAAATTATAATGTACGCACAAAGATATGCTTACTTCTGAAAATTCCAACGAAAGTGTGAAGTGATGTACTTTTGATAGCTAAAAAACAAATCACATTCTCCGCTGAAAGAACAAAGAAACCTTGAGAGGAACTTAGGCTCAGAGAGTGAGCCTATCCTTTTCTGGTTGGTACCAAGGTTCTTGGAAAGGGGAAGTGTTATAGGCATGTTCCTCCTCCTAAAACATAGTTATTTAATAACACTCCCTCTCTCCCTTCATCACTCCAAAGGGTGATGCCGCTCAGCACAAGGCATCTGTGAGCTGATGTATCAGAACCGAGTCGCTGTGCTTTCCTCCGAGCGCACTGTGATGCTACTCAGCAATTCACATGTATCAGAGGAGGCATGTGCTAGTTTTCACCCTCCTGGTGTGTTGGGGCATCACTAGTGATAGAGGGAGTCCTAATGAGTGGGTTGAGTAATTTGCCATGTAAATTGGCGAGAAAATGGGGGAAAAAAAAGAATAATGTACTTTAATCACATCAAATGGGGCTGAAGTTTTTGATTTTATCATCATGCTGAATCACAGCCTAAAGCATGGTGTGTGTCAGACTGCTGTGTGGTCACAGGATTTACAGCTATCATCATGAAGGTCTGTTGATGTGATACTGCTCAGATAAGGCCTCAGATTTTTTTTATCCTTTTAAGGAGGAAGGAAGGAAGGGAGAGAACTCAAAGAAGGTGAAGACTTTGACGATTAACGAGCCACCTGGAACGCCTTGGCACTGCAAGGAAGGGAAGGTCGTCTTTTTGAGAACTGGGGACGTTAATCCAAAGCGAGCCGTAACCTCTGGAGCAAGATTATGATGTGAGTCATGACTGTAGTTTATGCATGCCACTCCGCCGTCTGGCATTTTGACTGAACGGTTACTCAGCAGAGAGCGCTGGTGGGTTGTAGGGCAGATCGATGATGTTCTAAATCATCTCTCAGCTTGTGCGGCTCATCGGCTCTCTGATGCTGCTCTGGAGTCCTCTATTTTACTCTGATGACCCCCGTCAGAGCTCTTCTCCCAGCCTTATTTTGCTGTGCCTCACACAAACCCCACCCCCCACCTCGTCTCTTACTCAGTGCTGGACTGTCTGGCCGTAAAACATCTCTTTGGAGGAGTGCTGATGTAGGATCTGACCCTTTTCATGTTAAAGACAATTAGGAACATAAAAGGACATTCTAGATCAGCATTCCTGCTCTGAGACTATTCAGCTCTGCTGGGCATGGACTGACAGAGGCCAAGCGTGCAGCGTGTTTTATGTATTTTCATTAAACAGTGAGTGTCTTGGGTAGGTTATATTTATATCCTTGCAATATAAATTCTATTTTAATGTACATAATAGCTTATGGCTATTCGGAAAAGTAGCCTGGCCTGGAGTTTGTGTTCAGAGTTGTACAGCGGGGGGTGTTGTGCCATTTCTGTTTATGAAGCGGAGTCGGATTCAGCAGGGAGTCGGATACGGCAGAGCAGCAGCAGCGCGCGGCACCTTGTGGTCCGTAGCATTAGTTCTTGTTGCGCTAGCCGCAAAATACGACAGAAAACACTGAGAAACAGCAGAACTATGTATGGGATTAGAATATGAGCGCCAGGCAGATGAAAGAGAAACAGGAGATACAGTGTGTGAGAACATTTACCTGTGAGTAGCTCATACCAGAACACGCAAATCTCTCTCTCTCTCTCTCTCTCTCTCTTTCTCTCTCTCATTTCTTAGATTGATCTCTCTGATGAGATGTGTGAAAACTAATAAAAACTAACAAGCCCACTCTAAAAACAAATTAAAATTTACTGAACAGAAAAAATAAAAACAAAATAAAATTAAACTATAATAAAAATGAAAAATGTAATCACGTAGCTCTGGGCGCAAGTGAACGCCTCCGCGTTTGACTTGGAGCACTGTGTGTAGCTGTTCTTAAAAATCATTTTGATTAAATAATAGTTCTATGCTTCTATGTTATAGTGTTAATTAACATAATTCTGATTATATTTCGCTCATTCAAACAGCCAGAAAACAGGTTCGGGGTGGGTCGGGCTCGGGCAGAACGTGAACGGGCTCGGGCTGGGTCGGGTCGGATTTTTTGGGCCCGATATAAGCTCTACTTACTAGTATCGCATAATGTACCTTGTAATCTGGTGCACATTATGTATGAAAATAGATCAGGAATTAGACATTTATTAATAATGTGCCTTATAATATGGTGTGCCTTATATTTGGAATGTTTTGCAGGGATGAGCTTATAATGCATGCAAAGAAATGAAAGTCAAAGTTAATATAAGAAACTCTGAATTTAATTTCCAGACTGTCCTAACAATTTTTCAAAAGTTTTTTCAAAAGTTTTTCAAAAGTTTTTTCAAAAGTTTAGAAGCATAATTATGCTCTCCAAAAAAGTCATTTTGTACAATTTACTTACTTAATTGAACAAAATTCTGAAAACATCCACTGAGAAATATGTGTTATGAATGTCCGCAGAGTCTTCAGCTCCTTAGACACAACCCTTTTAAAAAAAAAATTCACTTTAATCAAAACAATTTCTAACAATGTGGATTAATCCTTTTCCAGTCAGACTGTTCTCATCTCTAAGATAAATGAGATTCATAGAAGAAGAGTAATAACTTCTCAGAAATCTCAGAAATATTTCAGCAGTCAGAACAGAATGAACTGCTTTTCTCATTTGTTTATAAAACTCCACCAAAGTTAATGTCTAGTGGTGTTTCTCTCCTAATGTCTCCTAAAGAAAGTTTAGGAGAAAGATATCAAAACAAATGAAATGGTATTGAGATTAATTATTTTATCATTTAATAGAGATAAGACATTATTCTTTTGGTAGAGTATGACATTATACTATAGTACAATTCACAATTTAGCTAATGTTACCTACACAGATTTACAGTTCCCTCCATTCCGAGGGCTTTTGTTGTTGTGTGTATTACATATATAGTCCTAAAAATACATGTGCTACAGTAGGTTCTTGAGAATTTTTCTACAAAGTATTTTTTTATATTTACCAATTTAATATTTATTTTTTTACCAGTGTAAACCTTTTTTATATCTACAGCTCTTTAACAAAATTCGGTAACACTTTATATGAACCCTGTATTCATAATGCCTTATGAATGAATTTATAATGCATTATATGACATGCATAATACCTTATAATGACTGTAATAAGCCTGTATAATAGTTAATTAGTACTTGCATTCATAACAGATTATAAACTAAAACTTTTAAAGAAAGGGCTTATAATGCCTTATAATATCTGTTCATAAGAACATTGAACAATGTAGTGTTGTAATGCACTATAACACAGATTTTGTAAGGTCCTGGCCCTGTTTCCTGTCTGTCCTCGTGCCTGTGTTGTCCCACGTGACCCGTGCCCCTGTGTTCTGCCTGTGTTTTTCCACTCACCTGTGTTCTTTTGTAACTCCGCCCCTTCGTCCCAGGTGTTTCATGTTTCCTGTGTGTGTGCACCTCTATTTAAGGTCCGTGTTCCATTTCCCCGGTGTCGATCCTTGTACGTTTTTACGTCTGTTAGTGGTCCGTGTGTTTCCCCAGTTTCCTCAGTCCAGTTTTCAGTTATTCCCAGTAAGTGTATTCCCGGTGTGTTTTGTATTTGTTTTCTTGAATAAATCCCGTTTATGTTTGCATTTGCGTCCGCCTCCTCGTCCTCCCTGCACCCCGCACCCTGACAGATTTGGTATATTTTGGTATAATGCATTATAATAGCTGCTATGATTTCTCAAATTAAGCTTTTATAAATGTGTGTAACACATTATAAAGAATTATATACAGTCATTACTGACTTTAAGTGAAGTGTTTTCATATGCTTTTTAAACGTGAAGTATAATATATTATGCCTCACTGTAATGTCTTATAGAGCATTATGAGCGGCTGTAAGTGAAGTGTGTTTTCAAATGCCTTTTCAAATGCCTACAGTAAGGCATAATAACAATAACTTGTTTAAAAACATGTTTAAAACACACTTCACTTAAAGCCAGTAAAGAGCACTCATAATGCTCTATAAGACATTACAGTGTAATAAAATTTACTTCCCGTTTAAAAAGCATATAAAAACTCACTTCACTTAAAGTCAGTAATGATTGTATGTAAGGCTTTATAATGTGTTACACACTTTAATAAAAGCTTATTTTGAGAAATCATAGGAGCTATTATAATGCATTATACCAAAATAAACCAAATCTGTGTTATAGTAAATTACAACACTACATTGTACAATTCTCTTATGAACAGACATTATAAGGCATTATATGCCCTTTCTTTATAAACCCTTATACTTGTAGTTTATAATCTGTTATGAATGTCACTGTAAGTACTAATGAGCAATTATACAGGCTTATTACAGTCATTATAAGATATAATGCATGTCATATAATGCATTATGAATGCATTTATAATGCATTATGAATGCATTTATAATGCATTATGAATACAGGGTTCATAGGAAGTGTTACCCAAAATTCTTCTTTATGAAGCTAAAAATTATAATTCTATGTCATTCCATAGATAATCATATGTAGCAACTTTATTTTAAGATAATAAAGGCACCTAAAAAAATCAAAGGCCCTAATATTGAGCCCTGTGGAACCTCATGATAGAATTAACCCTTTATCAGTAGTCAGTGAGAATGTAGCAGGATTTGTCTGGATATTTGTGATAGTGAGTTGTAGACAACTCCTACTACATATGACCCTCATGCTACATTTGCACTATATGATGGTAAACAGACAGTAAACTAATTAGTAAATTGGACAGTCAGTGGAATTGATTGAAAGTATTGATTGAAAGATATAAAAATAGAGTATATTTCCATTTAAAGGACAGACTCCAAATCTTCATAGTAGAAGTGCAGCCATACCCACAATTCCTATTCTTTAACCAATACCCAATTATAAACACTAGTATAATGTTTACGACACTTCAGGAAAATAACAGCAAGCACCATTTACCCTTACACAGCCACCGAGAGCAATAACACCAAGGCAACACATGCTCCCTCAGGTTATGCACTGATAAGAGGTGTGGAGTGAGTTTCTTTTTTTTTTTTTTAAAGCTAACATGTTAACACAGCATGGTGCACATAAAAACCTGAGCAACACCGCTGTGCCTGATACACTCATATTAGCACCACACACACACTACCGTGACACCATGACAGTGTCACCGCTGTGCTGAGAATTTGGTCCACCAACCACATTATATTGGATCAATAGCGGCAGACAACTGGGTACAGAACAGAGGGGTCAGAAGCATTTTTAATGTGGGGAGGGACTCACTGAGTGGAGGGAAAGCTAATTTTGAGTTTTGGTTTTAAATTTAATTTGTTTTAATTAATATTTTGAACAGATTGTTAAACACTTAATTTTAAACAGTGAATAAAGAGTTTATAATGCAAAAGCTGAATACTTTATGACAGCTCCTGCAACATGATATTTATGTGTCAGTGTGTCTTTGCTATCGTAATGATGGGAAAAGTACATCTTGTGCGGCTCAAAATGTGCAAAAGGCATGTCCTAACTCTCTCAAATAATCATGGAGGTTTTGCTTGGAACGTGCAATAAACCAGCATAAATCAGCATGTCACTTGATATTCCCTATTAGAGCCAGGTGTGTTGAATTTGGCAGATTGCTATTTCAATGGTGCAGCTACCTAGTAATGTCCAATGCTTTGCAGCATAGAAAACATGCTGTGGGGGTGTACATGTGTTGGGCACATGCTTGTATTGACAATTCACTGCCAAGATAGCAGTGAACATCTGACTGATGACATCTGCCTAGGTTGTATTAAGTCAGTGGTGCACTTGTGTTTTCCATTGCCAAGATAGCAATATTTAAGTATGTCAGAAATTTACCTTAACACACCTCACTTCCAGACCATCATCATCGTAGATATATTCACAAGTACTGTTGCTATTTAAACGATGCAGGTAGAAGGCGTGAAAATAGATTGGTAGCGGGCTGTAAGATAGCAAAGAGCATTGCGATGCGTATTGCCCAGGTAGTAAGATAGTGCCCTATGACTCAACTGGTGTTGATTAAGAGGAGGTAATGGTAATGTAGGTATAGTGTTTAATTTCTAGACACTTAATATCATTTTTATCTGTTAGTCTGTTTCAAATGAATTGGGCAGTGAAGGATAGGCAGAAAGTGACCACAAACATGACCAAAATCTAATTTATGTAAAGCAGCCCTTGTACCTTGTATCAAGCCATGAGTAGGCGGAAGCTTTTACAATATGCTGAGATATTGAATGACTATTGTATAATAACCGAGAAGCAGCACAAAAGCACACGAATCACCTGATGTTTAATACACTAGTGAGGTCAGTATTACTATAATAATGGCTGCCGTGACGACATGTTTTTTCAGTGCCGTTGATTCATCTTCTCCGCAGAGGTGCACTTGGGTCCACTTAGCAGGCCATTGTGTCCTACAGGTGTTCCTCATCCTGCAGCAGCTCCACTCCTGCTCTACATCAAGCACTGGCTATTTTTGCCTCCATACTGTGCTGGAACAATAAGCCACTAATTAGATAGAAAAACAGAGAGAGAGAGTGAGAGAGAGAGAGCTAGAGGGAGGAGGTGTACAATAAAGCGGTTAGTCCACATCTCTTGTTTCAGTTAAGTGTACTTGTGTTTATTATTATATATTCTTTGCAGTTCATTTTTGCTCCTGATTTAAAATAACAGTTTTTTTACCTCATGAAAAAATTAAACAGAGTGTTTTTTTTCTCACGTTGTCTATAAGTGTGTTTTCATACCTGTAGCTTTTTTTTTTTCTGGTAAGTAAATTAGTACATTTGAAGCATTTTACCCTTGGTTTGGTTTGTTGACACATTTTGGAATTTCACAATAAAAGGATATAGAACTTGTTTATTGTAAAAAAAAAAAAAAAAAAAAGAGGTTAATGTTTAGCCCTGTGGGACTTAACAAGATAACTAGCCCTTTATTAATGGTAAGTGAAAAAATAAATGTTTTTCCCTGAATATTTGGGTTTCACTCTTCATCTAGACATGACTCTGTAGATATTCTACACATCTGCCAGTTTTCCCAACTGTTGTCATTAACCAGTGAAAAAGATTCTTAAAAAAACTGAAATAGACTAGACTTCCTTCTGAAAAACAGGTCCCAAATCCTCATAGAAGACTGTTCATACCAACCATCTACTAGTAGTAGATTATACTCTACGTGTACAAGGCCTTTTTTTATTGGCTGCCCTGTTTTGTCCAGGCTGCAAGGTTTCCTATAACGTCAGTTGTAAATAAGGAGAGCTAAACCAGTTTACAGTATTTTTCGCACTATAAGTCAAACAAGGGCTGGATGTTAATCTACACAGATTTCTCTTCTGAAAACTGTTTATTTGGGTGAGTAAAGTGCTTCCATTTATTTACAGTAAGCTTAGATTCCCAGATTTGCACTAAGGCAGCAGAATTAGTATTAGCAGCTAACCGCTAGCGCTAGCCGCGTTTAGTAGCTAATGCCACCCGACAGTAATACACTGAGGAACTGAGGAGTGTTCCAGTAAACCAAGGCAATATTAGCTAGCGAACAAGGAAAACACGCAGACTACAGTCTGATATACTCACCTCTGAACAGCAAAAGAGCTAGCGCTTAGCACTGTTAGTGGCTAATGCTAATGCTGCTTCAGTCTCAGTGCTAAAGCAAAACTAAACTGAAATTAAGAAAATAAAAGTGCAGAATCTGAACAAAACAAAAAGTGTTTTTACACTATTACCTCCAACATATGTATTAAAGCCTCTCTGAAAACAACTGTAAAACAACGTCTTAGACGTCAAGTTCATGTTGATAACATTCTGAAATCTACACTACATCTGAAACCTAAGAAATGTTGCCTACTCAGATTTCTGAGGAAGCCACTCAGTCATGTCTGACTTTATTAATATAACCTCCTGTGTTGTTGGGCTAAAATGCTAATTGCTAACTATAACTCAGCTAAACACTCTTCAGACACAGACTCAGCTTTTAGAAGCTCACAGATGTCTGTAAAGTTTCACTAAAACTGAGAATTTAACAGGAAACCACTTGTAACAACTTGCAGATTATGAAAAAAAAAAATAAAAAACAATAACAGTGGATTTCCCCTCTAACACAACAACAGTGCATTAATGAACACAGCAAACAACTGACGTCAGTATTTACGCAGAGCTTTATCTGCTCACAGGCCAAAAATAGAGTGTTCATGACAGAACACCTTGCTGGCTCCCGCAGTGTGTGAGGGGATGAGTGAAACA
This sequence comes from Astyanax mexicanus, assembly GCF_023375975.1. Lineage (NCBI taxonomy): Eukaryota > Metazoa > Chordata > Actinopteri > Characiformes > Acestrorhamphidae > Astyanax > Astyanax mexicanus. The sequence goes on from NC_064408.1 coordinate 50,470,155, forward strand.
AAACATGCAACTGATTTTGTTTCTACAGTGAAATTCCCTTTTAATTGGTTTACACTAAAATTTCACTTCTCAATTTATTAAGCAAATTTGGAGATTTTTTTCAAACATGGAATTAGATTACGATTCCAAAACTTCCACCCCTTTCTCCTCCTTCTCTTCACGTCCAGAGCCTCCTGCAGACAAATTACAGTTCATCTGCCAAAGTGGAAGAGTCCATTAGAACCCAGAAAGCAGACAAAGAATGCATTAGCCTGCTCTAGTTGTTTTTTTTTTCTTTTTCAGTAAACAATGAAAATGCGTGGGCATTAGCTGTGAGTTTCTGCCACTGCCAACAACACCATCAAATCTGCCTTGCTGCCAAAAGGGACATATTTGTAGCCATAAGGGGACGTTCATGCACACCGATGGATTCCCATGTTTCAATCTTGAGATCCTCAGAGCGGTCCAGAACTCACACGGGTAATTGGGCTAACAGGCCCAGGCTGCCCTGGCCTTGCTATGCTGACGTTAAATGAAGATGGTTCACTGGGAAGCATTGGGACATTCATACGTTCATACGTTCACACACTCTACAGCTCAACATGCCACTCAGGACTCCCATTTACCCTTATCTCCTTCAGCCCACAGAGAAAATGGAGGATATCCATATCCTGAAATCGTTTGAACAGGAATCTGGCCGTCCAGATAGCCATTTCTGCACCCAGCCTTCTCCTGCTGTCCTTTGAAGAGGAAAAGGTTGCCTACACATCATTTCATCAGTAAGGAACAAAAACCTCTACTCCTCTCCTTCCTCCATTCATTTACCAGTGCTCAATATCACACAGGCTGCAGTTACAATATATACTAGCTCAGGAACCTGTTCATTATATTAAAAAACACCTACTTTCTATGTCCACTTTATTAGAAACACATACAGTACAGTGGTATGTACCTTTGTATGTATGTAAGTTTATACACCTGTTCAATTTAGTTTAAATAAATATTGCACACTTTATGTAAATCCTATGAACATCATTTAAATTTCAAATATCTCTGTGTTAATCTGCTATATGATATATTTAACTGAAATTGCTGATCTGAACAACCAATCATTTATAAAGGAAAATAATTTAAAAATTACCAGGGGTACCCAAACTTTTTCATACCACTGTTTTTTATGTTTACTCACTGGCCACTTTATTAGAAACAGCTACCTCATTCTTTCACTCACTGGGCAGAAACTGATCAGAAACTCCTACGCTGTTTTCACTTACTGGCCAATTTATGACCTTCACCCATCTTACAAATTCACATAATAAAGCCAGGTTCATAAGTAATTAGACAATAACTGGATCATTTTGTTTCTGTACATCACCTCAATGTATTATAAATGAAGCAATTAAGGTGTGATAAAATTAAAGCTGTAGAGCTTGAATTTAAGATGTTTAACAAGACTATAGCATGAATCGTTTAGAAATTACAGACATTTTCACAGGTTCTGAGGTAATTGGAGAACTGGTAAGCACCAGGTTGTTGTTTGATAACAGATTAAAGAGATAAAAGGTCTGCAGTTAATTCAAAGTATTGAATTTGCATTTGGCAGCTGTTCATGGGATCTCACCATGTGCTGTTTAAAGAGGAGATGATGCAGGTGAAGGAGACATTAGTTAATTACAGATTAAAAAGAGATCATTAGTCCATTTCTGAAAAAAAGAAGGAATGGCGCTTTACAGTGCAGATAGAAAATAATCCAACATGTAGCAAGAAAAATAGCAAGAAAGCAACCCAGAAACCTTTTAAGGTAAATAAATGTCTCAGTTAGGTCAACTCAGTCAAGTTCTCAAATAGCTTACAGAATGTTTTTTTTTTTTTCCCAGCTTAATCACTTTATAAATTTCACTTTCCTGTCACGCGTACTTCTTAGAAAGAATGGACAGTGGACAAGGTGGACAATTTTAGGCATTTGATGAAAACATGTTTGACCATTTTGAATTGTTCATGATGACCGTGTTCTACTTTAAATATTCGTTTTGATTTTCAAAAAATATATTAATTTCTGTAATATTTTACCATGGCAGGGTGGAGAACTTGACATTTACCTCGGCTAAATAGTGTTAAATGAACCAAAATACTGGTTCTTATCTTATCTTGACCTTTATTTTTTCTTTACTTAGTTTAGTTCTTGCCACAATATGGATTAGAACACACTTATATACATTACTATATACCAAATCTACCTCTTCACAACTTTACAACTGATGCTCTCGAACACATGGACGCAGGAAATTCAACTTAACTCTTAATAAGTTCTGTACAGTTGTTAACTAAAGCCATTCCAAGTGACTCTACTCATAAAGCTGACTGAGAAAATCCAGCCAAGATGTGCAAAACTAAGCGAGAGGTGCTACTTTAAAGAATAAAAAATATAAAACATATTTACTTTTTTGTTTACTAAATAATTCCACATGATTTGTTTTTATAATTTGGTTGACTAGTATTCATTTACAATACAGAGAATTTTAAATAATGAAAAAACACAAAATTTACCAAAATTCCAAAACTTTTGACTGGTACTATATATCTTTATGTTATATTATTGGTTATAAACACAAATACTGCATTTTCAGGACAAATAGAATTTAGCCCTGCCTATTGATATTGGTGTTATAAGCCTAGAATAATTACTTTTAATAAAATTAGGTTGGAAAATGATCATTTAAAAAAAAAAATTACAGAGGATTGAAATTACTTTACTCTCCTTCCCAAAAATGACAGCAAGTACAATAGATATATAATATAAAAGAATGGGACACACTATATGTACAATACACAAATAGACATACATAAGACAGAAGGCAATAGTGCAATAGTGATGGGGGTGAAAATAAGATATATAAGATGCAAACCAAGCACCCTTTATCATACAGTAACCATCAGTACTTATTTATTAAATAAAAAATGAATATTGCTGAACGCTCCTTCAGGCTGAGAGGAGAACAGATATAAGAGACACCTTAAGTGAGAACAAGCCTGTGGTACAGAGGACCATTGAGCACAATGGCTTAAAAAAACTGCAACCTAAATCCACAGTATTGTCAGATTAGTTTAATCCAGAGAGGCTTTCAGGTGTTATCTGAAGCTATAATTGAGGGGGATAGATTCATTTCTTTTTGTCAGGAAGTTTTTCACATCTTCAGCGCAGACAGCAGGGAGAAATACGAAAGACAGGGTTAACTGCTAGAACTGATGTCGCCTATGATTTGCTGGCTCTGCGCACATTTGACGACTTTTATTAGTAATTTTAGAGTCCCAAATTCATCACTGCAGCGGGTTATATAAATCGAGTAAAATAGCATCAGTCATCTCACATGTAATTTAGCTCTAAAAGCAGCCTAATTATGGAGCTAATGAACCCCTTCTGCACAGATTTCACAGCGACAGAGAAATTATTAATATGGTAAAATTTGAGGCCACTTATAAATCCATACTGTGTAATCCATACAGTGCCACTGTTCATTTCAGTTAGGATATGTGTATTCTTTGCCAGGACGTGCATATGTGTATGTATCCTGTAATGTCTGCTAACACTTTATATAGCCTTATAATAAATAGCCTTCTGGCTGGTCCACGTGATCTTTAGCAGACTGAGGACGAACAGCAATGTTCTTCTAATGGTGGACTCATGAACATTAACATTAGTTGCTTAGAAGTTATCCTGGGTCCTTTGTGATCTCACCACCTGTTACATGCCTTGCTTTTGAAGAGACCTTTGTTGGACGACCCATATTTTAAGATAATTGGTGTATGAAAAATATAAGAAATGTATAATATATGATTAGATGTTCATATACTGAATGTGAATGTGAATTTAAAAGAACAATTTAAACATTTGTAGAGAAGTAAAACAAGGATGTCCTCTTAGTGCGTCTATTAACCCTTTAATCACTAAAATAAAAATGATACTAGTTTAAGAGGAGTTAATATTGGAGATAAAAAATATTGTAATAACAGTGTACACAGATGCTTTCAGTATTTTTTCAATTATCATCATTTTCATAAAAAAAAAAGTAGGCATATATTTTAATCATAAAATGTTTTTGTCTTCAATATTTCCACCTACTAATGGATAGACTAAACAGATTGTCAAAATATGTTGTAATTTGATATGGAACACCACTAGAGAAGTAGCTAAAAGGTCAAATGTTATTTTAAAGTACTGAATTAGGGGGGCTTAGGAGCTGCAAACTTAGGAATTAAGGAATTGCTGCATGTGAAATCATTGCCGGGTGTATTAATAGACAGGCAACCTGGGTGGGAAAAATTAAAAATGGGATAGAAAAGAGAGGGGGAGAAATATCTAAATTTAAAACATTATATTAGGATTTTATATTCACATCTTTATCAATATTGATTGGGTTAATGATAAATGTAATCAAATATATATATAAAAAATGTAATTTTGTATATGGTTTACTATGAATTACTATGATCATTTATAGAGATTTGCAATCACATGAGAATAATACAGGATGTGAAACATCTTGAATTGGTACACAGTCTGTCTTACTGTGGATTGGTGGGTCCAAACTCCTTAGATATGGTTTTGTAACCTTTTCCAGCTTAAAGAGCATCAACAACTCTTTTTCTGATGTCCTCAGATATTTTCTTTGTTCACGCCATAATACACTTCCACAAACATCTGTTGTGAAGAGCACAGTTTGATAGATCCCTGTTCTTTAAATAAAGCAGGCTTCACATACTTTTGTCACTTACAAATATGTAATATTGGATCATTTTCCTCAACAAATAAATGACTAAGTATATATTTTTTTTTTGTCTCACTTGTTAAACTGGGTTCTCTTTATCTACCCTTGAAAATATTTAGGACTGAAAATTTGATGATGGTTTAGGTCATATTTATACAGACATATAGAAAACTCTAAAGGGTTCACAAACATTCAAGCACCACTGTATGTTTCATTTTGGTGTGTACACGAGATATAGAAGAAAATACAGGATGTGATTGTGGATGTGGCATGTGAGCAGATCTAAGCTCATATTGAAGTTGCTTGCTTTTCTGTAGGCATGACATTATAAAAATATTCAATAGATTTGCAAGTATAAACACTTTTTCAAAACATTTTAATTAAGAATTGAATCATACCCTCCTTTTAAACCTTTGCTCTAAAAGCTCTTTTAAAAGCCAAAAGTTCCCAGACTTTTGACAGGCAACGTTTTACTGTCAGAGATGCTGAACAATTACTGCCACAGCCTTTTCATCTCATTATGCATTTTCCTCAGTCACATGAATGGTCCATAAAATGCCCTTGCAGTCAATTTTAGTGTGCGTGAACAGATGTGGGTATGCAGGAGGGTTTCATTTAGTTGGGCAGACATATTGATCTGAAATGTCATCTCGCTCTGTCTGCGGAAAGTGGCAGAATGAACGTGTCTACTATTGTGCTGTACACAGTGAAATTCAAGTGCTTCCCCTTTTTGACCTCAATTTTTTTTTTGACAGAGCCGTTAATACATTCTCCAAGTTCCTCCTGATCTGGAGTGTTACGCATCCGTGGGCCAGGAGTAAAGCGTGCAGGAGATTTTAAGATGAAGAAAAAAACTGTTCCTGTAGTTCAGCTCTGAATGCCTACTACTACAACATTCAGGGAGTGAGAGTGATGGACTTTTAGTGTCTCTTCCTCAGTGAGCTTAACTCTCAGTGCTTTGTTAAAGCTGATGTGCATAAGTTTGGGGATTTGGGAGATTTAGGGCCCTCTCTGGTGAGAATAGGTAATTGCACCGAGCATTGTAATCACTGGAAACTGGGCGGGTGTGATGCAGTCTCCTTTTAGAGCAGATTAATGTGATTCCAGGTTAAGTTCAGTCAGAGAGAGAGAAAGAGAGAGCATGCTCATTCAGAAACTTCACTCTTTCGTTTCTTTGTTTTTACTGTGAGTGAATGAGCTACTAAGCTCTGAGTTTCCTCTTCTGAAGTCTCCATTGCTCCACCAGCCGCTTGCGTTCAGTAAAGCTGAGCTGGATTCTCTTTTAGAGGCTGTACGAGTGAAATACGTACATAAAGACACGTGACGTGGCCAGAAGAACTCCCGTGAAAAGCGAACCGACACCCCAGTTTTTAGAATAAATATATTAGGCTTTGCAGGGATGTTAGTTTCAGCACAATGGTACAATTAAACACATTTTATTAGTTCTCCACTCAGAAATGATTTCAGTTTAGAAACTAAATAATACAGACTGACTAATATAAACCCTTTAACGACAAGAACGTGTTGGGATACCTTCTCATTCACTGATTATTATTATATAAGAACATTGCTGTGAGGATGATCACTGTGCCTTGTCTTGTTATGGAGTTATATTTAAAGCTTTAACACTTCTAGGAACACATCTGAGAACTGATGTGATGAATAAAATCTGTACTTGTGTTTTCAACTTGTTTTGAACTTGTAACCTAAACAATGCCGTTTTAATAAGAGGACTTAATAAAATCTGTATTTGTATCTTTTATAAAATACTATAAAATATATAGTGCAAACTATAATTTCGATTTATAGTTTACATTTGATCCGAACTGGCATGTAAAAGTTTTATCTTGCAATGTCTTAAGCATGGCAACACGTACACTTCTCTCAGAAGAGCTACTGCAAAACTGATCTGTGCACTTGTAAAAGTGCTTCACTGTGAGAGCCGAGAGAGGGGCAGAAGGGGAGAGAGGAAGTGGGGATGACACTCTGGTTATTCATGATCAATGTGAGGAGCTTATTTTAGCACACAATCATGATGATAAACTATATCTGTACATGATTATTTTACCCAGTAACTCTTAATCAATATGTACCATATTTATATTAAGAACACAGGTAAACATCTTTTATCACTGCTCTGGAAAATATGGTTTATACCAAAGAAGTATTGTTACTAACATTAAACAAGTAACCAATTTATTTGTCTGCAGTATGTAAATAAATCAAATTCATTTACATAATACTATAAAACATTTTTTTTAATATTTAATTTGTATTATGACTACAGATTAAAGAATAGCTGGGCTAATATTCCAACGTGATAACTAAACATGACAATTTGATTGAACTAGTTACACTTAAAAGTACAGAAGAAATACATCAGCAGCAATATTTATGACACTCTGAATACACCCAAGTTAAACATTCTATAACACATAAAATAATATACATACAGTGCAGTATCTCACAAAAATGAGTACTCCACAATATTTTATTGTATATTTTCACAGGATTAAAGATGACGCTTCGATACAATGTAAAGTAGTCAATGTACAGCGTGTATAACAGTGCTCACACAATACATCCCACACTACATCAACTCTGTCTGCATGACTCTGTCCTAGTAGGTGATGAACTGGCCAAGTAGGTTATCCTCAAAAACCTATGGCAACCTATAAAGCTCTAGTGAACTTCATGCCCAAGATAGCTAAATCAGTGCTGGGAAATAATGGCGGCCACATAAAATATTGACACCATGGGCACATTTTTTTAGCCAGTAGTTTATGGCTGTGTGTTGAGTTATTTTGTGGGCACCACAAATTTACACTGATATGCAAGCTCTACACTGACTACATTAAAGTGTCATATCACTAAAGTGTCATATCTTTAGTGTTGTTCCATATCCCATGGGGTGTACTCACTTGTGTGAGATACTGTAGGTAAGCTACTATACTATTCATAGAGAAATCACTTTACCACAGGCTCTGATGTTCTCAGTATAAAGATGGCTACATGCACAGATGTACAGTAGATTTGTCTGCTGTACTTTAAACCACTTCCTCATTATCTGGTTAAAGATGTTTCTCACATGTTCTCAGTATAAAGATGGTACAGGGTGATTAATAGCTACTGAGTGAAACTCTAATGCACAGATGTACATTAGATTTAGATTTATTAGCATGATTACTGTACTTTAAACCACTTTCTCATGATCTGGTTAAAGATGTTTCCACTGTTTATTTTTAATATATAAAAAGGGGTACAGGTTGAATAAATATGAATCCATTCTAACTGTAATAACTGTAAGAACTGAAAGAATTTGGGAGAGTTTTGTCCTATAGTATACTGTGTCATTTTTGATTAAAGAAATAACCAATATTTTATCTTAATATTTTATTTAAATTGTTAGCATCATTATGTTATCCAGTTTTACTTTATTATCTCTGGTTAATTATTTAGATTGGTTCATATGTAATCATGCACTATAAAAAATATGAACTCTCACCAACTTAAACATTTCTAGTGACCCGTTGCACCTTTTAGTGTGTAATTTAAGTTCTGTGAGATTTTTTCATTCTGCTGACAACCCTAGGATTTTGGTCCAATTAAAAAAAAATAGATATGTCAATGTAATATATGTGGACCAAATACACCTAAGTTGCTCCAAATTTATATTTTGCATTGTGTCAGCTAAAAAAATCACTTTGTGTTGTTGGTTGGCCTCATTTAGGTTCTATGAGTTCTCCTGACTCTCTTTTAAGATCACCTAAAACTTGTGTCAGTCATTATTAGGGATGCAACGCTACAGTGTGGCAACGGTTTGGTTCGTTTCGCGGTTCTAGGGCCACGGTTTCGGTTCGGTTTCGATATATATTTATATTATATAGCTCCAACATGCAGTACGTTTTTAGCCCTTTCTATTTCAAATCAACACGGTGCTTCTACTCACAATTGTAGAGCCAATATTAAACAGAAAAAAAGGAACAGATAAATTAAAATCACAACATTTATTATAAAAAAGGAACACTTATTCTCACCCTTAATCAAAAACAGGCAAATTTAAATAAAGTGCAGTAATATGAGATGTAAACATGAATATCATTCAATAAACTCAGCCAACAAATATAGTCACATATTTTAAGAACATACTAAACTGATATCACACTGTGCTTTATCTGCTGACTGTGCTTTTACCTTGTTATCAAAATCAACCCTGAAGCCAAAATGCGGCGCTCCATTGCGCTGACCGCAGCGCTCCCTCGCGTGGAGCACAGCCCCACCGACCACGGCACTCCCTCGTGTAACATACAGTCAATATAATGCTAAATAGGGGTGATAATAATTCATTTCACCCCTATTTAGCATTATATTAGATAATAATTAAATAATTTATGTATTTCTCCTTTCTCCTCTCGCTCATACTCTTAAGTTCTCTGCCTCTCCTTCAAGTCTACACTTTTAATCCCAGTTTTCATGCATCTTGGCATGTTCTCCTCCACCAGTCTTACACACTGCTTTTGGATAACTTTATTCCACTCCTGGTGCAAAAATCCAAGCAGTTCAGCTTGGTTTGATGGCTTGTTACAATCTATCTTCCTCTTAATTATATTAATTATATATATATATTTTTTTTTTTTACAGTGTAGGTAACACTTCATACATCCCAATATAGGCTCTAAGGCTTCTTTTAGGAATTGGTACAAAAACTGTACATTTAGTCAGTATTATTGATTGAGTTTCACAAGCATTGTTTATACATCATGACAAAAGACAAAACCTACGGTGCCTGTCATCATCTTAGATCAGGTCAACCTCTAGGATGTGCACCACTCACTCGTGATTGGTGGAAAGATGGATGATGAGGTCTGTGAGTTAACACAAAATGTTTTGGGGTTTTGCCCAGAACAGACTGGAGTTTAGACTGGGGGAAGCTGAGATATGCTGGCTGAGAGCTTCAGAGCACTTAGACAGTATGTGTGCTGGTAACTGATTAGAAGGGGTGGATAGCTTTCTGACCACAGGCAAGGCAGGAAGTTCAGCCTGCTTATCTTGCATTAGTCAAAACTAAAACGTCACTGTTTCCTTTAACTTTTATTTATTTATTTATTTTTCACTATCCATTGCGTTCCAAAACCCCTGTTGTGTCTGGAAGATTTTTTGAATAAACTAGAAAAGCTTTTTTTTTACTGTAACTTTTTTTTTGCTTATGATGTATCACACCAGACACATAATAAATCATGAATGGTTTGGGTTCATCCTGTTCATTACATGATGTTTCACTGTATCACACCAAAATGATACCAATTTTTAAGACTGCCAGTTCAAAAGTAGATCAGCTGATCCCAATGCTATTGTTGCAATTCACTACTCTCTACAATAACTGTTTTAATGAAAACCTTCAACAAAAGATGAATTACTACCATAACAGTAAAATGTAATTGCACTCTTAAATGCACTTTATAAAAAAATGCTAAGTTTGAGTTGAAATTAATAACAGACTACTGTGCCATGTCATGAAGTTTATTTATATCAAATAATTAAATATTTTGTTTCAAATAATTAAAATCCATTTATACAACATAACGAGACTGACAGGGATATGGGACATTTCCCAGTGCACCAAAAACCACCACCAAACAAAACAACTTCACTCTGTATAGCTATATAACTATATCTCAAACACATTGCATACTTTAAAGTACACAATTAAGTTCATACTACTTTACAAACACTGTAAAAAACCTACGTCCCCTAATAAATAGAAACAATTAACTGTACAAACATTAATGAAATACAACAATCTACACCCTGTAGCAGAGCTATATGATTTCAACCTGCCAACTGGGAAACAAACCCAGGAGGAATATATTTCCTGTAACACCAGCTATCCACAGTTTTTTGTTTTCTAAAATAAGCTCCTTTGATTGATCGCACATTATACATCATCCACACTGTGATACGCATGGGTGCATCCTCACTCCTGCTGCATTGCTGAGTCTGGACCCGACATCTGTCCCAACAACCAGCCATCATGCACGTTTTGGTACATGCCTAAGTGCAAACAGCTGATCTGACATCAGAATTTTTTGTCACTCAATGTTTTTAAATGATTTGTGCTCTCTGAACTGTTTGTAGTCAACATGACACGACAACACTGCCACACTTTAAGAGTTGCTAAGCATTACAGACACTCCACATTGCTTTTTTATTTATTGCTAATAACCATTAGCATTTGTACAATGAAAGGTTATGCAAAAAGAACTAGTCTGTACTGTCTGAAAGCATTTTGTCCTTGAAGACGAACAATTACGGTGCCTCGACAGTAGTTCTCAAATATTTTAAATCAAAATGTTTAAGTACCATCTACTAAGGCTACTGTGTGGGCCTTACCCATGTTACAATCTGCAAATTATTGATTATTGTTTCTTGAAAATGCAGTTATCCTACTGAGATATGTTAGAAAACCTGAGTAGGAGGGAAATAACAAAGCTTTGAGAGGATGTAGTGAACTACACAGTCTACATGGCACCCCCTTGAACCATAAGCCAATTATTTAATAATTATATAGAAAGCCTACATTATTATTAAATAATTATTGAAATATGTTACTTAACTTAAAGTAAGCACAGAATGCCATATAATCAAGTATTGTAAGTTATTGATTGATGTGTAAATATGATATGAATGTGACTTTAGTGTAAAAATGCGCAAATATGGTTTTACATGCCTTTTTACAACCGTATTATTTTGCCTTAGAATAAGAATAGCAGATTTTTTTTCAAATAGTAAGTCTACTTACGTTAGTATGTTAGCTAGCTAAATGTGGATGTAGCTAGCATTCCGCTAACCTTAGTTCTCTCCTCGGTAACGTTAGCTAGCTTACCGCTAATGTTAGCTAGCTCCCTGCTAACTTAGTTCTCTCATGGTAAAGTAAGCTAGCTCATCGCAAATGTTAGCTAGCTCCCTGCTAACCTTAGTTTTCTCCCCGGTAATGTTAGCTAACTCATCGCTAAAGTTAGTATGTTCTTTCCCATCAGTATTAAACGCACTGTCTGAAAATGTAATACTTACAGCAAGTTTAAGACCTTACTTATCAAGATTTTTTTTAATTTAAGACATTTTAAATTATCTCTGATCTCAGAACTGTTTGCAGTCAACATGACACAACAACAGTGCCACATTATAAGAGTTGCAAAGCTTTCTGTTTTTTACTATTACTAATACTATTATTAATTATACAGAAACTATCGTGAATCATAATTTGGAGTTCCACAGGGTTCAATTGAAGGGCTTATGAAACTGTAAAGAAGATATAAACTTACATACAGGTTCTACCAGATTAAGCTCCAAACCAAAAACAAACCTGATAATGTGAAAAATATTATTAGGTTATTATTTTTATGCATGAATAAAATTTTCTGAGGTCATCTGGTTTACCCCGTAAAATGCTGTGCACTACCAACAGTACAAGTACCACAGTTTGAGAACCACTAGCCTACCAGAAGTCACCGTGTTGTGGGTGATGATTCAATCCTCTCACATGATTGAATCTTTTTTTTTTTTTTTCGAATCATTTGGTCAATATGATTAAACCTCCCAAAAAGTCACACTTTTGCCATTACTAGTAAATATGCTCAGATAAGGAAAGACAGGGCAGAACTTTAACTCTTCAGCTTCAGCTCTCCAGGTTTAGCTTTAGCTCTAATCAGCCAAAAGGAACAGCAGATTTATCCTAAAGTGGTAGAGTAAAAAGTTGAATATTATTAGGAAATGCAAATAATTGTATTTTAATTAAAATGAACAAGACTGAATAATCCTTATTCTCAAAAAGGGACAACCCCGCCTAGTTCTAGTACACAGAAGGACAATGTTTTAATGTTTTTTTTAAACAGACGTGCCCTACAACACGTTCCTCTTTTTCTTATCAATTCACTCTGTATGTAATTTCACAGTTGCATATTAGAGGCCATCTGAACTGCCCGCTGCACCACGAGCAAGTGCACGGGAGAAGGAGAGATAGAGCGATAGATGTGCTCATTTCCTGTGTACTTGGAGGGAGTAAATATCTGCTGGGTGAGTCAGGAGTGGCTCAGCATGGCGGAGGCCCAGCGTCTCCCAGCTGTCTCTGTGGAATGAGGGATGAATTCTCGCTGGGCTCTCCCTCTCTCCTGCCTTATCTCTCCCACGCTGCTGCGTTTGATTGGGCCGCAGAGGGGAGTAGAGCACAAATGTCCACGGTGTTTGCAGGTGTCGAGGTAATGTCTGGTACAGGGAGATCTTCAGTGGAAATGTGACACTGCTCTGGGGAACATGTCTCACCAAATATACTCAAAAATTTGAAGTAAGTTTTTTTAGTTTTGCACTTATCTACCAGTTAATATTGTGCACACCTAATTATTTACACATCAGGGGTCTTAAAGTATGTTGAACTAGTATTACTCCACAACTCCAAAAACCAAACACTTAAATTAAAATACAGTACCACTCAAAAAACTTGGACATGCCTTAATTTTTTTAAAATTAAATGTAAAATAATTGTATTAATTAAATTATTTAGTAAACAAAAAAAAAAAGAAAAAAACAAACCAGAATATGCTTTATATTTCATTCTTCAAAGCAGCACCTCTTTCTTTTTTTAGATGACAGTTTTAGGTGCATTTTCTCAGTCTGTTTTTATGAGATAGAGTCACCTGGAATGGCTTTAAGTTAACAGCTGTGAAGAACTTGTCAAGAGTTAATTATTAGAGTTAATTTCTTGCCTCTTAATTTCTTGTTAGATAGCATAAGTTATATAGAGTTGTATAGAATAGAGTTGTGAAGAGGTAGAGTTAGTACACAGTGAATAGCTCTATTTGAGTAATGTTCTAATCCATATTATGACAAGAACTACACAACTAAATACAGAAAAAGATACTTTTATTCAAGAACTTTAAGAAAAGTATTCTCAACTGCAGTTTAATAGACTATCAAAAATGTAACGATGAAACTGGCTCTCATTAACACATTCACCCCAGGGAAGAAAAAAAACACAGGATAAGTTTATTAGAGATACCAGCCTGTAAGTTAACAGCACTGTAGTTTTAATATCTCACTTTGATCTGATCTGTCTGACTGAATATACAGTAGATACTTAAGCTCATATACAGTGCCCTCCATAATTATTGGCACCCCTGGTTAAGATGTGTTCTTTAGCTTCTCATAAATTGAGTTTTGTTCAAAATAATATAGGACCACGATGGAAAAAAAGAGTGAAATACAACCTTTAACTCAAGTGAATTTATTCAGTAGGAAAAAAATCCCACATTAAGAAATAATTATTTAACATCAAATCATGTGTGCCACAATTATTAGCACCCCTGATGTTAATACTTTGTACAACCCCCTTTTGCCGACAAAACAGCACCTAATCTTCTCCTGTAATGTTTCACAAGATGGGAGAATACAGAAAGAGGGATCTTTGACCATTCCTCTTTGCACATTCTCTCTAAATCATCCAACGACCTGGGTCCTCTCCTCTGCACTCTCCTCTTCAGCTCACCCCACAGGTTTTCAATGGGGTTGAGGTCTGGGGACTGAGATGGCCATGGGAGGAGCTTGATTCTGTGTGCGGTGAACCATTTCTGTGTAGATTTGGCCACATGTTTAGGGTCATTATCTTGCTGAAAGACCCAGTGACGACCCATCTTCAGCTTTCGGGCAGAAGCCAGCAGATTTTGTTTTAAAATGTCCTGGTATTTTAGAGCATTCATGATGCCATGCACCCTAACAAGGTTCCCATGGCCTTTAGAAGAGAAACAGGCCCACAGCATCACTGATCCCCCGCCGTATTTCACAGTGGGCATGAGGTGCTTTTCTGCATACTCAGCTCTTGTGTTACGCCAGACCCACTTAGAGCATTTGTTGCCAAAAAGCTCTATCTTTGTTTCATCTGACCAAAGCACACGGTCCCAGTTGAAGTCCCAGTACCGCTTAGCAAACTCCAAACGTTTGCGTTTATGATTGTGAGTGAGAAATGGTTTCTTCCGTGCATGCCTCCCAAACAGCTTGTTGGCATGTAGATAGCGCCTGATGGTTGTTTTGGAGACTTTGTGACCCCAAGAAGCTACCATTTGTTGCAATTCTGTAACAGTGAGCTTTGGAGAACTTTTTATTTCTCTTATCATCCTCCTCACTGTGCGTGGTGGCAAAATAAACTTGCGTCCTCGTCCAGGCTTGTTTACCACTGTTCCAGTTGTTTTAAACTTCTTAATAATTCCTCTGACAGTAGATATGGACAGGTGTAGGCGAGTAGCGATTTTCTTGTAGCCATTGCCTGACTTGTGAAGGTCAACACACATCTGCCTCACTTGAATGGTATGTTCCTTTGTCTTTCCCATGTTGAAGATAAATGGCCTCTGTGTCACGTCATATTTATACCCCAGGGAAACAGGAAGTTGTGAATTACTAATTAAATGTTCCTACATACTCTGATCAACTTCGTAAACTACTGTAGAAGTGACAGAAATACTTTTATTAAATTTATTTCCTAAGAATTGTTAGGGGTGCCGATAATTGTGGAACAGGTGATTTTATGAAGAATAATTATTTCTTAGTCAGGGATTTTATTTCCCCCTTAAAATTTACTTGAGTTAAAGGTTGGACTTTACTTTTTTTTCCCATCGTGGTCCTATATTATTTTGAACAAAACTCAATTTATGAGAAGCTAAAGAACACATCTTAACCAGGGGTGCCAATAATTATGGAGGGCACTGTAGAGCCCAACATTAATTAGTAAGCTTTTTGTATCATTATTTAATATTGTGGCGTCTGTGTGTGTGTGTGTGTGTGTGCCAGCTTCTAGTGTGCCTGTGGGGGCGGGGTATGGTAATCCGGGGCCAGCGGGGCATTATGGGGGCATGTTTTGGGTGGGTTAAGTGGACCTACCATCTTTGTGTTGGATAGCTGGGTTGGTGGCCTCAGGGCTGTTTGCGCTGTGGTGGCAGTTGGGTTTCACTCTCCTAGCCTTGTTAAAGGCTATAAGTGAGTGGCAAGCCTGTTAATAAAGAGCTGTTGAGTGCTTGCAATGAGTCTCCCGAGTCGTTCTTCCTCTTCCACGCCACAATATGCTTGAATTTACATAGTCTCTTGACTTGTTTTTTTTTTTTTACTTAACTTAAAAAAAGGCATACAAAAGTACTGTAAGTTATTGATTGATGTGTATACATGATAAGAATGTAATTTAGTGTAAAAATGCTTAAATATGGCTTTACATGCCTATTTACAACCTTATTATTTTGCCTCAGAATAAGAATAGCAGGTTTTCTTTTTAAGAAGGGCTTGGGGTGGGAGGTTATTTAATTGGTTTGCTTATGTCACTTTGACCACTTAGGGTAAAATGCAGCAAAGCATAGCTTTGTTTTTAACACTAACAAAAGTACATTTAGATTATATTTTGTACTTATTCTTGAGTCTTACTGTTAGTCCTGTCACTGTCTGTCTGCCTGCCACGGACTCTAATGCTCCAGAAAGAGACTTCATTTCCCATGAAGTACCTGCTTGATGCATCGGCAATCCAGCTCACCCTGCTATTGATTGCACACACCTGGACTCATGACTATATAAAGCTCACACTGGCACTCACTCCTTGCCCAGTATTGAACCTACCTTGCATAGCTATTCTACCTCACATTTCTTTGTGTTTTGACCATTTGTTTCCATTTTTGCCCTTTAGACTACTCTCTTGCTTAGCACCTTTTTGTTAGCTTTTTCGGTATTGACCTATTTTTGTATTCTGAACATCCCTTTTGCCTTGCCCTTTGTACCTCTTTTGGAGTATGACCTGTGTATGACCTCATCGCCTGTGCACTCTGGTATGTTGTTTGTCTACGCTGCCAATTTTTTACAGACTCTGCTTGGCCATGACCATCCTTATTTGTCTTGTCCCTTGTTTTTAATAAATGATCTGTGGTGTATCCACACTTGTCTGACCTGTGTTTGGCTCCCGTGGCATTTACCACATTGTGTTATCCTCCTGTAATTCTCTAACTGTCCTTTTGGTGTCCAGTCTAGCTGAAAAGGCTGCTTTTTATGGAAAGGCTTCGCCACTGTGTTTATTCACTGTGTTTTGTTCATGATGGATTTTCTTTAGAAGAAAGATGTAATTATTGAGGTTCACACTTTGTCATCTATATGTGTCAAAGTCTCTTTATTCAGTTCTGTAAAGAAAAATACAGTTTCTCATTCTAGAACATCTTTCAAACATACCTGTCCTCTTAGCAATACCACAGCCATATGAAAAATTCATCCCACTGTACTCACACATCAATAATGTATAATAAAAGTCTGCTTCTATATTTAATATGTTAATAATCCACAGAGATCCCATAAAACATTATGCGAATGTGGCATACCCCATCCTGTGTTCGCATTTTTAAATTTCACTAATAAAATAGATCTGTTGGATCACATTTGTGTGTGGCACATTTTGAAAGCGCTTTGTTATCATCAGTAAATACAAATCTTTCATTGCTTCCACAGAGTTCCTCAAGGCTTCATCTTAGCTCCCCTTCTATTTGTATTACCTGACTTTCGCAACCCCCCCCCAAAAAAAAAATAACAAAAACAAAACAATTTTAACAAAGCATTATTAGTGTGATTGCAGTAATGCAATCACAGTATTGATCTTCTTAAGTCTTATTCTTCTTCTTCTTCTTCTTCTTCTTATTATTATTATTATTATTAGTGTGATTGCAGATCACACTATTGATCTTCTTAAGTCTGTTTCTTATTATTAGTGTGATTGCAGTAATGCAATCACAGTATTGTTCTTCTTAAGTCTTATTAGTGTGATTGCAGTAATGCAATCACAGTATTGTTCTTCTTAAGTCTTATTAGTGTGATTGCAGTAATGCAATCACAGTATTGTTCTTCTTAAGTCTTATTCTTCTTCTTCTTCTTCTTATTAGTGTGATTGCAGTATGCAATCACAGTACTGTTATTCTTAAGTCTTATTAGTGTGATTGCAGTAATGCAATCACAGTATTGTTCTTCTTAAGTCTTATTCTTCTTCTTCTTCTTCTTATTATTATTATTATTCCACCTGTTTTTTGTCCGGTTAACTAGTGCCGCAGTTTTCGAAATATCGACTTCGTTCAAAAGAGAAAACGTGCGTCCATATCGGGAATGGTGGGCTTGTATACAGCTTTCCGATCGGACTTACGTTTTTCGTAAAAACTTCGTAAGTACGCGTTTTTTTGCCCATAGAAAATGAATGGGCAGAACTTTGCACGTCCGTGGACGTCGCAATTTTTGAAATACTAAGATGAAACCAATTGAGGACCTGTAGAACTTATTGAGCTCTTTCCGAAAATATGCGTTACGAAAAGTTACGACGTACGGATTTCGTACGAATGTCGTACGAAGTGGCCCCATTGGAATGAATGGGGCCAATCGGAGGACGGCAGCTAGATCGAAGGACAGGTAGCTAGAACTCCAGTACTGTGAGTGTATGGAGCAGCTATGGGATAAAACAGCATTAGGTCAAAAGTTTGGACACCCCGGCCCCCCAGTACTGTGTGTAATGGAGCCACGGGTCAAAAGTTTGGACACCCCGGCCCCCCAGTACTGTGTGTAATGGAGCCACGGGTCAAAAGTTTGGACACCCCCGAACGGCCAGAGCAACCTAGCGTGCATAGCTGATTGATGTATTTGCACGTTGCGTAGCAACGTGCAAACACCATTTAATCAAATTTATGCATATACATCACCTAGCAACCACCTAGAAACACCATAGCAACCACCCTGGATACCATAGCAACACCTTAGCAACCGCCTAGCAACACCATAGCAACCACCTAGCAACCATCTAGCAACACCTTAGCAACCAGCCCAGATACCATAGCAACACCTTAGCAACCGCCTAGCAACACCCTAGCAACCACCTAGCAACCACCTAGCAACACCTTAGCAACCACCCCGGATACCATAGCAACACCTTAGCAACCGCCTAGCAACACCCTAGCAACCACCTAGCAACCACCTAGCAACACCTTAGCAACCACCCCGGATACCATAGCAACACCTTAGCAACCGCCTAGCAACACCCTAGCAACCACCTAGCAACACCTTAGCAACCACCCCGGATACCATAGCAACACCTTAGCAACCGCCTAGCAACACCCTAGCAACCACCTAGCAACCACCTAGCAACACCTTAGCAACCACCCCAGATACCATAGCAACACCTTAGCAACCGCCTAGCAACACCCTAGCAACCACCTAGCAACCACCTAGCAACACCTTAGCAACCACCCCGGATACCATAGCAACACCTTAGCAACCGCCTAGCAACACCCTAGCAACCACCTAGCAACCACCTAGCAACACCTTAGCAACCACCCCGGATACCATAGCAACACCTTAGCAACCGCCTAGCAACACCCTAGCAACCACCTAGCAACACCTTAGCAACCACCCCGGATACCATAGCAACACCTTAGCAACCGCCTAGCAACACCCTAGCAACCACCTAGCAACCACCTAGCAACACCTTAGCAACCACCCCGGATACCATAGCAACACCTTAGCAACCGCCTAGCAACACCCTAGCAACCACCTAGCAACCACCTAGCAACACCTTAGCAACCACCCCGGATACCATAGCAACACCTTAGCAACCGCCTAGCAACACCCTAGCAACCACCTAGCAACCACCTAGCAACACCTTAGCAACCACCCTGGATACCATAGCAACACCTTAGCAACCGCCTAGCAACACCTTAGCAACCACCTAGCAACCACCTAGCAACACCTTAGCAACCACCCCGGATACCATAGCAACACCTTAGCAACCGCCTAGCAACACCCTAGCAACCACCTAGCAACAACCTAGCAACACCTTAGCAACCACCCCGGATACCATAGCAACACCTTAGCAACCGCCTAGCAACACCCTAGCAACCACCTAGCAACACCTTAGCAACCACCCCGGATACCATAGCAACACCTTAGCAACCGCCTAGCAACAACTTAGCAACCACCTAGCAACCACCTAGCAACACCTTAGCAACCACCCCGGATACCATAGCAACACCTTAGCAACCGCCTAGCAACACCTTAGCAACCACCTAGCAACCAGCTAGCAACACCTTAGCAACCACCCCGGATACCATAGCAACACCTTAGCAACCGCCTAGCAACACCTTAGCAACCACCTAGCAACACCTTAGCAACCACCCCAGATACCATAGCAACACCTTAGCAACCGCCTAGCAACACCTTAGCAACCACCTAGCAACCACTTAGCAACACCTTAGCAACCACCCCGGATACCATAGCCACACCTTAGCAACCACTTAGCAACACCTTAGCAACACCACAGCAGATACCAGCCAGCACTGCAATCACACTCGCAGTTTCTGTAGGAACTGCAATCTAGTTATTATTATTATTCCACCTGTTTTTTGTCCGGTTAACTAGTGCCGCAGTTTTCGAAATATCGACTTCGTTCAAAAGAGAAAACGTGCGTCCATATCGGGAATGGTGGGCTTGTATACAGCTTTCCGATCGGACTTACGTTTTTCGTAAAAACTTCGTAAGTACGCGTTTTTTTGCCCATTGAAAATGAATGGGCAGAACTTTGCACGCCCGTGGACGTCGCAATTTTTGAAATACGAAGATGAAACCAATTGAGGACCTGTAGAACTTATTGAGCTCTTTCCGAAAATATGCGTTACGAAAAGTTACGACGTACGGATTTCGTACGAATGTCGTACGAAGTGGCCCCATTGGAATGAATGGGGCCAATCGGAGGACGGCAGCTAGATCGAAGGACAGGTAGCTAGAACTCCAGTACTGTGAGTGTATGGAGCAGCTATGGGATAAATCAGCGTTAGGTCAAAAGTTTGGACACCCCGGCCCCCCCCCAGTACTGTGTGTAATGGAGCCATGGGTCAAAAGTTTGGACACCCCGGCCCCCCAGTACTGTGTGTAATGGAGCCACGGGTCAAAAGTTTGGACACCCCCGAACGGCCAGAGCAACCTAGCGTGCATAGCTGATTGATGTATTTGCACGTTGCGTAGCAACGTGCAAACACCATTTAATCTAATTGATGCATATACATCACCTAGCAACCACCTAGAAACACCATAGCAACCACCCCGGATACCATAGCAACACCTTAGCAACCGCCTAGCAACACCCTAGCAACCACCTAGCAACCACCTAGCAACACCTTGGCAACCATCCCGGATACCATAGCAACACCTTAGCAACCGCCTAGCAACACCCTAGCAACCACCTAGCAACCACCTAGCAACACCTTAGCAACCACCCCAGATACCATAGCAACACCTTAGCAACCGCCTGGCAACACCTTAGCAACCACCTAGCAACCACCTAGCAACACCTTAGTAACCACCCCAGATACCATAGCAACACCTTAGCAACCGCCTAGCAACACCTTAGCAACCACCTACCAACCACTTAGCAACACCTTAGCAACCACCCCGGATACCATAGCAACACCTTAGCAACCGCCTAGCAACACCCTAGCAACCACCTAGCAACCACCTAGCAACACCTTAGCAACCACCCCGGATACCATAGCAACACCTTAGCAACCACCTAGCAACCGCCTAGCAACACCCTAGCAACCACCTAGCAACCACCTAGCAACACCTTAGCAACCACCCCGGATACCATAGCAACACCTTAGCAACCGCCTAGCAACACCCTAGCAACCACCTAGCAACCACCTAGCAACACCTTAGCAACCACCCCAGATACCATAGCAACACCTTAGCAACCGCCTAGCAACACCTTAGCAACCACCTAGCAACACCTTAGCAACCACCCCGGATACCATAGCAACACCTTAGCAACCACCCCGGATACCATAGCAACACCTTAGCAACCGCCTAGCAACACCCTAGCAACCACCCCGGATACCATAGCAACACCTTAGCAACCGCCTAGCAACACCTTAGCAACCACCTACCAACCACTTAGCAACACCTTAGCAACCACCCCGGATACCATAGCAACACCTTAGCAACCGCCTAGCAACACCCTAGCAACCACCTAGCAACCACCTAGCAACACCTTAGCAACCACCCCGGATACCATAGCAACACCTTAGCAACCACCTAGCAACCACCTAGCAACCACCTAGCAACACCTTAGCAACCACCCCGGATACCATAGCAACACCTTAGTAACCGCCTAGCAACACCCTAGCAACCACCTAGCAACCACCTAGCAACACCTTAGCAACCACCCCGGATACCATAGCAACACCTTAGCAACCACCTAGCAACACCCTAGCAACCACCTAGCAACCACCTAGCAACACCTTAGCAACCACCCCAGATACCATAGCAACACCTTAGCAACCGCCTAGCAACACCTTAGCAACCACCTAGCAACACCTTAGCAACCACCCCGGATACCATAGCAACACCTTAGCAACCACCCCGGATACCATAGCAACACCTTAGCAACCGCCTAGCAACACCCTAGCAACCACCTAGCAACACCTTAGCAACCACCCCGGATACCATAGCAACACCTTAGCAACCGCCTAGCAACACCCTAGCAACCACCTAGCAACACCTTAGCAACCACCCCGGATACCATAGCAACACCTTAGCAACCGCCTAGCAACACCCTAGCAACCACCTAGCAACACCTTAGCAACCATCCTGGATACCATAGCAACACCTTAGCAACCGCCTAGCAATACCTTAGCAACCACCTAGCAACATCTTAGCAACCACCCCGGATACCACAGCAACACCTTAGCAACCACCTAGCAACACCTTAGCAACCACCTAGCAACACCTTAGCAGATACCAGCCAGCACTGCAATCACACTCGCAGTTTCTGCAGGAACTGCAATCTAGTTATTATTATTATTCCACCTGTTTTTTGTCCGGTTAACTAGTGCCGCAGTTTTCGAAATATCGACTTCGTTCAAAAGAGAAAACGTGCGTCCATATCGGGAATGGTGGGCTTGTATACAGCTTTCCGATCGGACTTACGTTTTTCGTAAAAACTTCGTAAGTACGCGTTTTTTTGCCCATTGAAAATGAATGGGCAGAACTTTGCACGCCCGTGGACGTCGCAATTTTTGAAATACGAAGATGAAACCAATTGAGGACCTGTAGAACTTATTGAGCTCTTTCCGAAAATATGCGTTACGAAAAATTACGACGTACGGATTTCGTACGATTGTCGTACGAAGTGGCCCCATTGGAATGAATGGGGCCAATCGGAGGACGGCAGCTAGATCGAAGGACAGGTAGCTAGAACTCCAGTACTGTGAGTGTATGGAGCAGCTATGGGATAAAACAGCATTAGGTCAAAAGTTTGGACACCCCGGCCCCCCAGTACTGTGTGTAATGGAGCCACGGGTCAAAAGTTTGGACACCCCGGCCCCCCAGTACTGTGTGTAATGGAGCCACGGGTCAAAAGTTTGGACACCCCCGAACGGCCAGAGCAACCTAGCGTGCATAGCTGATTGATGTATTTGCACGTTGCGTAGCAACGTGCAAACACCATTTAATCTAATTTATGCATATAAATCACCTAGCAACCACCTAGAAACACCATAGCAACCACCACAGATACCATAGCAACACCTTAGCAACCGCCTAGCAACACCTTAGCAACCACCTAGCAACCACCTAGCAACACCTTAGCAACCTCCCCGGATACCATAGCAACACCTTAGCAACCGCCTAGCAACACCTTAGCAACCGCATAGCAACCACTTAGCAACACCTTAGCAACCACCCCGGATACCATAGCAACACCTTAGCAACCACCTAGCAACTGCTTAGGAGTGACCTACCAACCACTTAGCAACACCATAGCAACCACCCTGGATACCATAGCAACACCTTAGCAACCGCCTAGCAACACCCTAGCAACCACCTAGCAACCACCTAGCAACACCTTAGCAACCACCCCGGATACCATAGCAACACCTTAGCAACCGCCTAGCAACACCCTAGCAACCACCTAGCAACCACCTAGCAACACCTTAGCAACCACCCCGGATACCATAGCAACACCTTAGCAACCGCCTAGCAACATCCTAGCAACCACCTAGCAACCACCTAGCAACACCTTAGCAACCACCCCGGATACCATAGCAACACCTTAGCAACCGCCTAGCAACACCTTAGCAACCACCCCGGATACCATAGCAACACCTTAGCAACCACCTAGCAACTGCTTAGGAGTGACCTACCAACCACTTAGCAACACCATAGCAACCACCCTGGATACCATAGCAACACCTTAGCAACCGCCTAGCAACACCCTAGCAACCACCTAGCAACCACCTAGCAACACCTTAGCAACCACCCGGATACCATAGCAACACCTTAGCAACCGCCTAGCAACACCCTAGCAACCACCTAGCAACCACCTAGCAACACCTTAGCAACCACCCCGGATACCATAGCAACACCTTAGCAACCGCCTAGCAACACCCTAGCAACCACCTAGCAACACCTTAGCAACCACCCCGGATACCATAGCAACACCTTAGCAACCGCCTAGCAACACCCTAGCAACCACCTAGCAACCACCTAGCAACACCTTAGCAACCACCCCGGATACCATAGCAACACCTTAGCAACCGCCTAGCAACACCTTAGCAACCACCTAGCAACACCTTAGCAACCACCCCGGATACCATAGCAACACCTTAGCAACCGCCTAGCAACACCCTAGCAACCACCTAGCAACCACCTAGCAACACCTTAGCAACCACCCCGGATACCATAGCAACACCTTAGCAACCGCCTAGCAACCACCTAGCAACCACCTAGCAACCGCCTAGCAACCACCTAGCAACCACCTAGCAACACGTTAGCAACCACCCCGGATACCATAGCAACACCTTAGCAACCGCCTAGCAACACCTTAGCAACCACCTAGCAACCACTTAGCAACACCTTAGCAACCACCCCGGATACCATAGCAACACCTTAGCAACCGCCGAGCAACACCCTAGCAACCACCTAGCAACACCTTAGCAACCACCCCGGATACCATAGCAACACCTTAGCAACCGCCTAGCAACACCCTAGCAACCACCTAGCAACACCTTAGCAACCACCCTGGATACCATAGCAACACCTTAGCAACTGCCTAGCAACACCTTAGCAACCACCTAGCAACCACTTAGCAACACCTTAGCAACCACCCCGGATACCATAGCAACACCTTAGCAACCACCTAGCAACCACCTAGCAACCACCTAGCAACACCTTAGCAACCACCCCGGATACCATAGCAACACCTTAGCAACCGCCTAGCAACCACCTAGCAACCACCTAGCAACACCTTAGCAACCACCCCAAATACCATAGCAACACCTTAGCAACCGCCTAGCAACACCTTAGCAACCGCCTAGCAACCACCTAGCAACCACCTAGCAACACCTTAGCAACCACCCCGGATACCATAGCAACACCTTAGCAACCACCTAGCAACACCTTAGCAACCACCTAGCAACACCATAGCAGATACCAGCCAGCACTGCAATCACACTCGCAGTTTCTGTAGGAACTGCAATCTAGTTATTATTATTAGTGTGATTGCAGTAATGCAATCACAGTATTGATCTTCTTAAGTCTTATTCTTCTTCTTCTTATTATTATTATTATTATTAGTGTGATTGCAGTAATGCAATCACAGTATTGTTCTTCTTAAGTCTTATTCTTCTTATTATTATTATTAGTGTGATTGCAGTAATGCAATCACAGTATTGTTCTTCTTAAGTCTTATTCTTATTATTAGTGTGATTGCAGTAATGCAATCACAGTATTGATCTTCTTAAGTCTGTTTCTTATTATTATTCCACCTGTTTTTTGTCCGGTTAACTAGTGCCGCAGTTTTCGAAATATCGACTTTGTTCAAAAGAGAAAATGTGCGTCCATATCGGGAATGGTGGGCTTGTATACAGCTTTCCGATCGGACTTACGTTTTTCGTAAAAACTTCGTAAGTACGCGTTTTTTTGACCATTGAAAATGAATGGGCAGAACTTTGCACGCCCGTGGACGTCGCAATTTTTGAAATACGAAGATGAAACCAATTGAGGACCTGTAGAACTTATTGAGCTGTTTCCGAAAATATGCGTTACGAAAAGTTACGACGTACGGATTTCGTACAATTGTCGTACGAAGTGGCCCCATTGGAATGAATGGGGCCAATCGGAGGACGGCAGCTAGATCGAAGGACAGGTAGCTAGAACTCCAGTACTGTGTGTAATGGAGCAGCTATGGGATAAAACACCATTAGGTCAAAAGTTTGGACACCCCGGCCCCCCAGTACTGTGTGTAATGGAGCCGCGGGTCAAAAGTTTGGACACCCCGGCCCCCCAGCACTGTGTGTAATGGAGCCACGGGTCAAAAGTTTGGACACCCCGGCCCCCCAGTACTGTGTGTAATGGAGCTATCGGTCAAAAGTTTGGACACCCCAGAGCCCCAGTACTGTGTGTAATGGAGCCACGGGTCAAAAGTTTGGACACCCCAGAGCCCCAGTACTGTGTGTAATGGAGCAACTGGTCAAAAGTTTGGGTACCCCGGTCAGCTCTGCAATCACACTCGCAGTTTCTGTAGGAACTGCAATCTAGTTATTATTATTATTATTATTATTATTAGTGTGATTGCAGTAATGCAATCACAGTATTGTTCTTCTTAAGTCTTATTAGTGTGATTGCAGTAATGCAATCACAGTATTGATCTTCTTAAGTCTTATTAGTGTGATTGCAGTAATGCAATCACAGTATTGTTCTTCTTAAGTCTTATTCTTCTTCTTCTTCTTATTATTAGTGTGATTGCAGTAATGCAATCACAGTATTGTTCTTCTTAAGTCTTATTCTTCTTCTTCTTCTTATTAGTGTGATTGCAGTAATGCAATCACAGTATTGTTCTTCTTAAGTCTTATTCTTCTTCTTCTTATTATTATTATTATTATTATTCCACCTGTTTTTTGTCCGGTTAACTAGTGCCGCAGTTTTCGAAATATCGACTTCGTCCAAAAGAGAAAACGTGCGTCCTTATCGGGAATGGTGGGCTTGTATACAGCTTTCCGATCGGACTTACGTTTTTCGTAAAAACTTCGTAAGTACGCGTTTTTTTGCCCATTGAAAATGAATGGCCAGAACTTTGCACGCCCGTGGACGTCGCAACTTTTGAAATACGAAGATGAAACCAATTGAGGACCTGTAGAACTTATTGAGCTCTTTCCGAAAATATGCGTTACGAAAAGTTACGACGTACGGATTTCGTACGATTGTCGTACGAAGTGGCCCCATTGGAATGAATGGGGCCAATCGGAGGACGGCTGCTAGATCGAAGGACAGGTAGCTAGAACTCCAGTACTGTGAGTGTATGGAGCAGCTATGGGATAAAACAGCATTAGGTCAAAAGTTTGGACACCCCGGCCCCCCAGTACTGTGTGTAATGGAGCCACGGGTCAAAAGTTTGGACACCCCGGCCCCCCCAGTACTGTGTGTAATGGAGCCACGGGTCAAAAGTTTGGACACCCCCGAACGGCCAAAGCAACCTAGCGTGCATAGCTGATTGATGTATTTGCACGTTGCGTAGCAACGTGCAAACACCATTTAATCTAATTTATGCATATACATCACCTAGCAACCACCTAGCAACACCTTAGCAACCACCTAGCAACACCTTAGCAACCACCCAGGATACCATAGCAACACCTTAGCAACCGCCTAGCAACACCTTAGCAACCACCTAGCAAACACCTAGCAACACCTTAGCAACCACCCTGGATACCATAGCAACACCTTAGCAACCGCCTAGCAACACCTTAGCAACCACCTAGCAACCACCTAGCAACACCTTAGCAACCACCCCGGATACCATAGCAACACCTTAGCAACCGCCTAGCAACACCTTAGCAACCACCTAGCAACCACCTAGCAACACCTTAGCAACCACCCCGGATACCATAGCAACACCTTAGCAACCACCTAGCAACACCCTAGCAACCACCTAGCAACCACCTAGCAACACCTTAGCAACCACCCCGGATACCATAGCAACACCTTAGCAACCGCCTAGCAACACCCTAGCAACCACCTAGCAACCACCTAGCAACACCTTAGCAACCACCCCGGATACCATAGCAACACCTTAGCAACCGCCTAGCAACACCTTAGCAACCACCTAGCAACCACCTAGCAACACCCTAGCAACCACCCCGGATACCATAGCAACACCTTAGCAACCGCCTAGCAACACCTTAGCAACCACCTAGCAACCACCTAGCAACACCTTAGCAACCACCCCGGATACCATAGCAACACCTTAGCAACCGCCTAGCAACACCTTAGCAACCACCTAGCAACCAACTAGCAACACCTTAGCAACCACCCCGGATACCATAGCAACACCTTAGCAACCGCCTAGCAACACCCTAGCAACCACCTAGCAACCACCTAGCAACACCTTAGCAACCACCCCGGATACCATAGCAACACCTTAGCAACCGCCTAGCAACACCCTAGCAACCACCTAGCAACCACCTAGCAACACCTTAGCAACCACCCCGGATACCATAGCAACACCTTAGCAACCGCCTAGCAACACCTTAGCAACCACCTAGCAACCACCTAGCAACCACCTAGCAACCACCTAGCAACACCTTAGCAACCACCCCAAATACCATAGCAACACCTTAGCAACCGCCTAGCAACACCTTAGCAACCACCTAGCAACACCTTCGCAACCACCTAGTAACCACCTAGCAACACCTTAGCAACCACCCCAGATACCATAGCAACACCTTAGCAACCGCCTAGCAACAGCTTAGCAACCACCTAGCAACATCTTAGCAACCACCCCGGATACCATAGCAACACCTTAGCAACACCTTAGCAGATACCAGCCAGCACTGCAATCACACTCGCAGTTTCTGCAGGAACTGCAATCTAGTTATTATTATTATTCCACCTGTTTTTTGTCCGGTTAACTAGTGCCGCAGTTTTCGAAATATCGACTTCGTTCAAAAGAGAAAACGTGCGTCCATATCGGGAATGGTGGGCTTGTATACAGCTTTCCGATCGGACTTACGTTTTTCGTAAAAACTTCGTAAGTACGCGTTTTTTTGCCCATTGAAAATGAATGGGCAGAACTTTGCACGCCCGTGGACGTCGCAATTTTTGAAATACGAAGATGAAACCAATTGAGGACCTGTAGAACTTATTGAGCTCTTTCCGAAAATATGCGTTACGAAAAGTTACGACGTACGGATTTCGTACGATTGTCGTACGAAGTGGCCCCATTGGAATGAATGGGGCCAATCGGAGGACGGCAGCTAGATCGAAGGACAGGTAGCTAGAACTCCAGTAATGTGAGTGTATGGAGCAGCTATGGGATAAATCAGCGTTAGGTCAAAAGTTTGGACACCCCGGCCCCCCAGTACTGTGTGTAATGGAGCCACGGGTCAAAAGTTTGGACACCCCGGCCCCCCAGTACTGTGTGTAATGGAGCCACGGGTCAAAAGTTTGGACACCCCGGCCCCCCAGTACTGTGTGTAATGGAGCCACGGGTCAAAAGTTTGGACACCCCCGAACGGCCAGAGCAACCTAGCGTGCATAGCTGATTGATGTATTTGCACGTTGCGTAGCAAACGCCATTTAATCTAATTTATGCATATAAATCACCTAGCAACCACCTAGAAACACCATAGCAACCACCACAGGTACCATAGCAACACCTTAGCAACCGCCTAGCAACACCTTAGCAACCACCTAGCAACCACCTAGCAACACCTTAGCAACTTCCCCGGATACCATAGCAACATCTTAGCAACCGCCTAGCAACACCTTAGCAACCGCATAGCAACCACTTAGCAACACCTTAGCAACCACCCCGGATACCATAGCAACACCTTAGCAACCGCCTAGCAACCACCTAGCAACACCTTAGCAACCACCCCGGATACCATAGCAACACCTTAGCAACCGCCTAGCAACACCTTAGCAACCGCATAGCAACCACTTAGCAACACCTTAGCAACCACCCCGGATACCATAGCAACACCTTAGCAACCGCCTAGCAACCACCTAGCAACCACCTAGCAACCACCTAGCAACCACCTAGCAACACCTTAGCAACCACCCCGGATACCATAGCAACACCTTAGCAACCGCCTAGCAACACCTTAGCAACCACCTAGCAACCACCTAGCAACACCTTAGCAACCACCCCGGATACCATAGCAACACCTTAGCAACCGCCTAGCAACACCCTAGCAACAACCTAGCAACCACCTAGCAACACCTTAGCAACCACCCTGGATACCATAGCAACACCTTAGCAACCGCCTAGCAACACCCTAGCAACCACCTAGCAACCACCTAGCAACACCTTAGCAACCACCCCGGATACCGTAGCAACACCTTAGCAACCGCCTAGCAACACCCTAGCAACCACCTAGCAACCACCTAGCAACACCTTAGCAACCACCCTGGATACCATAGCAACACCTTAGCAACCGCCTAGCAACACTCTAGCAACCACCTAGCAACCACCTAGCAACACCTTAGCAACCACCCCGGATACCATAGCAACACCTTAGCAACCGCCTAGCAACACCTTAGCAACCACCTAGCAACCACTTAGCAACACCTTAGCAACCACCACGGATACCATAGCAACACCTTAGCAACCGCCTAGCAACACCCTAGCAACCACCTAGCAACCACCTAGCAACACCTTAGCAACCACCCCGGATACCATAGCAACACCTTAGCAACCGCCTAGCAACACCCTAGCAACCACCTAGCAACCACCTAGCAACACCTTAGCAACCACCCCAGATACCATAGCAACACCTTAGCAACCGCCTAGCAACACCCTAGCAACCACCTAGCAACACCTTAGCAACCACCCCGGATACCATAGCAACACCTTAGCAACCGGCTAGCAACACCTTAGCAACCACCTAGCAACCACCTAGCAACACCTTAGCAACCACCCCGGATACCATAGCAACACCTTAGCAACCGCCTAGCAACACCCTAGCAACCACCTAGCAACCACCTAGCAACAGCTTAGCAACTACCCCGGATACCATAGCAACACCTTAGCAACCGCCTAGCAACACCCTAGCAACCACCTAGCAACCACCTAGCAACACCTTAGCAACCGCCTAGCAACACCCTAGCAACCACCTAGCAACCACCTAGCAACACCTTAGCAACCACCCCGGATACCATAGCAACACCTTAGCAACCGCCTAGCAACACCCTAGCAACCACCTAGCAACCACCTAGCAACACCTTAGCAACCACCCCGGATACCATAGCAACACCTTAGCAACCGCCTAGCAACACCCTAGCAACCACCTAGCAACCACCTAGCAACACCTTAGCAACCACCCCGGATACCATAGCAACACCTTAGCAACCACCTAGCAACACCTTAGCAACCACCCCGGATACCATAGCAACACCTTAGCAACCGCCTAGCAACATCCTAGCAACAACCTAGCAACCACCTAGCAACACCTTAGCAACCACCCCGGATACCATAGCAACACCTTAGCAACCGCCTAGCAACACCCTAGCAACCACCTAGCAACCACCTAGCAACACCTTAGCAACCACCCCGGATACCATAGCAACACCTTAGCAACCGCCTAGCAACACCCTAGCAACCACCTAGCAACCACCTAGCAACACCTTAGCAACCACCCAGGATACCATAGCAACACCTTAGCAACCGCCTAGCAACACCTTAGCAACCACCTAGCAACCACCTAGCAACACCTTAGCAACCACCCCGGATACCATAGCAACACCTTAGCAACCGCCTAGCAACACCCTAGCAACCACCTAGCAACACCTTAGCAACCATCCCATATACCATAGCAACACCTTAGCAACCACCTAGCAACACCTTAGCAACCACCCCGGATACCATAGCAACACCTTAGCAACCGCCTAGCAACCACCTAGCAACACCTTAGCAACCACCCCGGATACCATTGCAACACCTTAGCAACCACCTAGCAACACCTTAGCAACCACCTAGCAACCACTTAGCAACACCTTAGCAACCACTTAGCAACACCTTAGCAACCACCCTGGATACGATAGCAACACCTTAGCAACCACTTAGCAACACCTTAGCAACACGATAGCAGATACCAGCCAGCACTGCAATCACACTCGCAGTTTCTGTAGGAACTGCAATCTAGTTATTATTATTATTCCACCTGTTTTTTGTCCGGTTAACTAGTGCCGCAGTTTTCGAAATATCGACTTCGTTCAAAAGAGAAAACGTGCGTCCATATCGGGAATGGTGGGCTTGTATACAGCTTTCCGATCGGACTTACGTTTTTCGTAAAAACTTCGTAAGTACGCGTTTTTTTGCCCATTGAAAATGAATGGGCAGAACTTTGCACGCCCGTGGACGTCGCAATTTTTGAAATACTAAGATGAAACCAATTGAGGACCTGTAGAACTTATTGAGCTCTTTCCGAAAATATGCGTTACGAAAAGTTACGACGTACGGATTTCGTACGAATGTCGTACGAAGTGGCCCCATTGGAATGAATGGGGCCAATCGGAGGACGGCAGCTAGATCGAAGGACAGGTAGCTAGAACTCCAGTACTGTGAGTGTATGGAGCAGCTATGGGATAAAACAGCGTTAGGTCAAAAGTTTGGACACCCCGGCCCCCCAGTACTGTGTGTAATGGAGCCACGGGTCAAAAGTTTGGACACCCCGGCCCCCCAGTACTGTGTGTAATGGAGCCACGGGTCAAAAGTTTGGACACCCCGGAACGGCCAGAGCAACCTAGCGTGCATAGCTGATTGATGTATTTGCACGTTGCGTAGCAACGTGCAAACACCATTTAATCAAATTTATGCATATACATCACCTAGCAACCACCTAGAAACACCATAGCAACCACCCTGGATACCATAGCAACACCTTAGCAACCGCCTAGCAACACCATAGCAACCACCTAGCAACCATCTAGCAACACCTTAGCAACCACCCCAGATACCATAGCAACACCTTAGCAACACCCTAGCAACCACCTAGCAACCACCTAGCAACACCTTAGCAACGACCCCGGATACCATAGCAACACCTTAGCAACCGCCTAGCAACACCCTAGCAACCACCTAGCAACCACCTAGCAACACCTTAGCAACCACCCCGGATACCATAGCAACACCTTAGCAACCGCCTAGCAACCACCTAGCAACACCTTAGCAACCACCACAGATACCATAGCAACACCTTAGCAACCGCCTAGCAACACCTTAGCAACCACCTAGCAACACCTTAGCAACCACCCCGGATACCATAGCAACACCTTAGCAACCGCCTAGCAACACCTAGCAACCACCTAGCAACCACTTAGCAACACCTTAGCAACCACCCCGGATACCATAGCAACACCTTAGCAACCGCCTAGCAACACCCTAGCAACCACCTAGCAACCACCTAGCAACACCTTAGCAACCACCCCGGATACCATAGCAACACCTTAACAACTGCCTAGCAACCACCTAGCAACACCTTAGCAACCACCCTGGATACCATAGCAACACCTTAGCAACCGCCTAGCAACTGCTTAGGAGTGACCTACCAACCACTTAGCAACACCATAGCAACCACCCTGGATACCATAGCAACACCTTAGCAACCGCCTAGCAACACCCTAGCAACCACCTAGCAACCACCTAGCAACACCTTAGCAACCACCCCGGATACCATAGCAACACCTTAGCAACCGCCTAGCAACACCCTAGCAACCACCTAGCAACCACCTAGCAACACCTTAGCAACCACCCCGGATACCATAGCAACACCTTAGCAACCGCCTAGCAACACCCTAGCAACCACCTAGCAACACCTTAGCAACCACCCCGGATACCATAGCAACACCTTAGCAACCGCCTAGCAACACCCTAGCAACCACCTAGCAACCACCTAGCAACACCTTAGCAACCACCCCGGATACCATAGCAACACCTTAGCAACCGCCTAGCAACACATTAGCAACCACCCCGGATACCATAGCAACACCTTAGCAACCACCTAGCAACTGCTTAGGAGTGACCTACCAACCACTTAGCAGCACCATAGCAACCACCCTGGATACCATAGCAACACCTTAGCAACCGCCTAGCAACACCCTAGCAACCACCTAGCAACCACCTAGCAACACCTTAGCAACCACCCGGATACCATAGCAACACCTTAGCAACCGCCTAGCAACACCCTAGCAACCACCTAGCAACCACCTAGCAACACCTTAGCAACCACCCCGGATACCATAGCAACACCTTAGCAACCGCCTAGCAACACCCTAGCAACCACCTAGCAACACCTTAGCAACCACCCCGGATACCATAGCAACACCTTAGCAACCGCCTAGCAACACCCTAGAAACCACCTAGCAACCACCTAGCAGCACCTTAGCAACCACCCCAGATACCATAGCAACACCTTAGCAACCGCCTAGCAACACCTTAGCAACCACCTAGCAACACCTTAGCAACCACCCCGGATACCATAGCAACACCTTAGCAACCACCCCGGATACCATAGCAACACCTTAGCAACCGCCTAGCAACACCTTAGCAACCACCTAGCAACCACCTAGCAACACCCTAGCAACCACCTAGCAACCACCTAGCAACACCTTAGCAACCATCCCGGATACCATAGCAACACCTTAGCAACCGCCTAGCAACACCCTAGCAACCACCTAGCAACACCTTAGCAACCACCACAGATACCATAGCAACACCTTAGCAACCGCCTAGCAACACCCTAGCAACCACCTAGCAACCACCTAGCAACACCTTAGCAACCACCCAAGATACCATAGCAACACCTTAGCAACCGCCTAGCAACACCCTAGCAACCACCTAGCAACCACCTAGCAACACCTTAGCAACCACCCCGGATACCATAGCAACACCTTAGCAACCACCCCGGATACCATAGCAACACCTTAGCAACCGCCTAGCAACACCTTAGCAACCGCCTAGCAACACCTTAGCAACCACCTAGCAACCACCTAGCAACACCTTAGCAACCACCCCGGATACCATAGCAACACCTTAGCAACCGCCTAGCAACCACCTAGCAACACCTTAGCAACCACCCCGGATACCATAGCAACACCTTAGCAACCACCTAGCAACACCTTAGCAACCACCTAGCAACACCATAGCAGATACCAGCCAGCACTGCAATCACACTCGCAGTTTCTGTAGGAACTGCAATCTAGTTCTTATTATTATTATTATTATTATTCCACCTGTTTTTTGTCCGGTTAACTAGTGCCGCAGTTTTCGAAATATCGACTTCGTTCAAAAGAGAAAACGTGCGTCCATATCGGGAATGGTGGGCTTGTATACAGCTTTCCGATCGGACTTACGTTTTTCGTAAAAACTTCGTAAGTACGCGTTTTTTTGCCCATTGAAAATGAATGGGCAGAACTTTGCACGCCCGTGGACGTCGCAATTTTTGAAATACGAAGATGAAACCAATTGAGGACCTGTAGAACTTATTGAGCTCTTTCCGAAAATATGCGTTACGAAAAGTTACGACGTACGGATTTCGTACGATTGTCGTACGAAGTGGCCCCATTGGAATGAATGGGGCCAATCGGAGGACGGCAGCTAGATCGAAGGACAGGTAGCTAGAACTCCAGTACTGTGAGTGTATGGAGCAGCTATGAGATAAAACAGCATTAGGTCAAAAGTTTGGACACCCCGGCCCCCCAGTACTGTGTGTAATGGAGCCATGGGTCAAAAGTTTGGACACCCCGGCCCCCCAGTACTGTGTGTAATGGAGCCACGGGTCAAAAGTTTGGACACCCCCGAACGGCCAGAGCAACCTAGCGTGCATAGCTGATTGATGTATTTGCACGTTGCGTAGCAACGTGCAAACACCATTTAATCAAATTTATGCATATACATCACCTAGCAACCACTTAGAAACACCATAGCAACCACCCCGGATACCATAGCAACACCTTAGCAACCGCCTAGCAACACCTTAGCCACCACCTAGCAACCACCTAGCAACACCTTAGCAACCACCCCGGATACCATAGCAACACCTTAGCAACCGCCTAGCAACACCCTAGCAACCACCTAGCAACACCTTAGCAACCACCCCGGATACCATAGCAACACCTTAGCAACCGCCTAGCAACACCTTAGCAACCACCTAGCAACCACTTAGCAACACCTTAGCAACCACCCCGGATACCATAGCAACACCTTAGCAACCGCCTAGCAACCACCTAGCAACCACCTAGCAACACCTTAGCAACCACCCCGGATACCTTAGCAACACCTTAGCAACCGCCTAGCAACCACCTAGCAACCACCTAGCAACACCTTAGCAACCACCTAGCAACACCTTAGCAACCTCCCCGGATACCATAGCAACACCTTAGCAACCGCCTAGCAACACCTTAGCAACCGCATAGCAACCACTTAGCAACACCTTAGCAACCACCCCGGATACCATAGCAACACCTTAGCAACCGCCTAGCAACCACCTAGCAACACCTTAGCAACCACCCCGGATACCATAGCAACACCTTAGCGACCGCCTAGCAACACCTTAGCAACCACCTAGCAACACCTTAGCAACCACCCCGGATACCATAGCAACACCTTAGCAACCGCCTAGCAACACCCTAGCAACCACCTAGCAACCACCTAGCAACACCTTAGCAACCACCCCGGATACCATAGCAACACCTTAGCAACCGCCTAGCAACACCTTAGCAACCACCTAGCAACCACCTAGCAACACCTTAGCAACCACCCCGGATACCATAGCAACACCTTAGCAACCGCCTAGCAACACCCTAGCAACAACCTAGCAACCACCTAGCAACACCTTAGCAACCACCCCGGATACCATAGCAACACCTTAGCGACCGCCTAGCAACACCTTAGCAACCACCTAGCAACACCTTAGCAACCACCCCGGATACCATAGCAACACCTTAGCAACCGCCTAGCAACACCCTAGCAACCACCTAGCAACCACCTAGCAACACCTTAGCAACCACCCCGGATACCATAGTAACACCTTAGCAACCGCCTAGCAACACCCTAGCAACCACCTAGCAACACCTTAGCAACCACCCCGGATACCATAGCAACACCTTAGCAACCGCCTAGCAACACCCTAGCAACCACCTAGCAACACCTTAGCAACCACCCTGGATACCATAGCAACACCTTAGCAACCGCCTAGCAACACCTTAGCAACCACCTAGCAACCACTTAGCAACACCTTAGCAACCACCCCGGATACCATAGCAACACCTTAGCAACCGCCTAGCAACCACCTAGCAACCACCTAGCAACACCTTAGCAACCACCCCGGATACCTTAGCAACACCTTAGCAACCGCCTAGCAACCACCTAGCAACCACCTAGCAACACCTTAGCAACCACCCCAGATACCATAGCAACACCTTAGCAACCGCCTAGCAATACCTTAGCAACCACCTAGCAACCACCTAGCAACATCTTAGCAACCATCCCGGATACCATAGCAACACCTTAGCAACCACCTAGCAACACCTTAGCAACCACCTAGCAACACCTTAGCAACACCATAGCAGATACCAGCCAGCACTGCAATCACACTCGCAGTTTCTGTAGGAACTGCAATCTAGTTCTTCTTATTATTATTATTATTATTATTATTATTATTCCACCTGTTTTTTGTCCGGTTAACTAGTGCCGCAGTTTTCAAAATATCGACTTCGTTCAAAAGAGAAAACGTGCGTCCATATCGGGAATGGTGGGCTTGTATACAGCTTTCCGATCGGACTTACGTTTTTCGTAAAAACTTCGTAAGTACGCGTTTTTTTGCCCATTGAAAATGAATGGGCAGAACTTTGCACGCCCGTGGACGTCGCAATTTTTGAAATACGAAGATGAAACCAATTGAGGACCTGTAGAACTTATTGAGCTCTTTCCGAAAATATGCGTTACGAAAAGTTACGACGTACGGATTTCGTACGAATGTCGTACGAAGTGGCCCCATTGGAATGAATGGGGCCAATCGGAGGACGGCAGCTAGATCGAAGGACAGGTAGCTAGAACTCCAGTAATGTGAGTGTATGGAGCAGCTATGGGATAAATCAGCGTTAGGTCAAAAGTTT
This sequence comes from Astyanax mexicanus, assembly GCF_023375975.1. Classification (NCBI taxonomy): domain Eukaryota; kingdom Metazoa; phylum Chordata; class Actinopteri; order Characiformes; family Acestrorhamphidae; genus Astyanax; species Astyanax mexicanus. The sequence goes on from NC_064408.1 coordinate 50,508,101, forward strand.
GGACACCCCGGCACCCCAGTACTGTGTGTAATGGAGCCACGGGTCAAAAGTTTGGACACCCCGGCCCCCCAGTACTGTGTGTAATGGAGCCACGGGTCAAAAGTTTGGACACCCCCGAACGGCCAGAGCAACCTAGCGTGCATAGCTGATTGATGTATTTGCACGTTGCGTAGCAACGTGCAAACACCATTTAATCAAATTTATGCATATACATCACCTAGCAACCACCTAGAAACACCATAGCAACCACCCTGGATACCATAGCAACACCTTAGCAACCGCCTAGCAACACCCTAGCAACCACCTAGCAACCACCTAGCAACACCTTAGCAACCACCCCGGATACCATAGCAACACCTTAGCAACCACCTAGCAACACCTTAGCAACCACCCCGGATACCATAGCAACACCTTAGCAACCGCCTAGCAACACCTTAGCAACCACCTACCAACCACTTAGCAACACCTTAGCAACCTCCCCGGATACCATAGCAACCGCCTAGCAACACCCTAGCAACCACCTAGCAACCACCTAGCAACACCTTAGCAACCACCCAGGATACCATAGCAACACCTTAGCAACCGCCTAGCAACACCCTAGCAACCACCTAGCAACCACCTAGCAACACCTTAGCAACCACCCCGGATACCATAGCAACACCTTAGCAACCGCCTAGCAACACCCTAGCAACCACCTAGCAACACCTTAGCAACCACCCCGGATACCATAGCAACACCTTAGCAACCGCCTAGCAACACCCTAGCAACCACCTAGCAACCACCTAGCAACCACCTAGCAACACCTTAGCAACCACCCCGGATACCATAGCAACACCTTAGCAACCGCCTAGCAACACCCTAGCAACCACCTAGCAACCACCTAGCAACACCTTAGCAACCACCCCGGATACCATAGCAACACCTTAGCAACCGCCTAGCAACACCCTAGCAACCACCTAGCAACACCTTAGCAACCACCCCGGATACCATAGCAACACCTTAGCAACCGCCTAGCAACACTCTAGCAACCACCTAGCAACCACGTAGCAACACCTTAGCAACCACCCCGGATACCATAGCAACACCTTAGCAACCGCCTAGCAACACCTTAGCAACCACGTAGCAACCACTTAGCAACACCTTAGCAACCACCCCGGATACCATAGCAACACCTTAGCAACCGCCTAGCAACACCCTAGCAACCACCTAGCAACACCTTAGCAACCACCCCGGATACCATAGCAACACCTTAGCAACCGCCTAGCAACACCCTAGCAACCACCTAGCAACACCTTAGCAACCACCCCGGATACCATAGCAACACCTTAGCAACCACCTAGCAACACCTTAGCAACCACCCCGGATACCATAGCAACACCTTAGCAACCGCCTAGCAACCATCTAGCAACACCTTAGCAACCACCCCGGATACCATTGCAACACCTTAGCAACCACCTAGCAACACCTTAGCAACCACCTAGCAACCACTTAGCAACACCTTAGCAACCACCCTGGATACGATAGCAACACCTTAGCAACCACTTAGCAACACCTTAGCAACACCATAGCAGATACCAGCCAGCTCTGCAATCACACTCGCAGTTTCTGTAGGAACTGCAATCTAGTTAGTGTGATTGCAGTAATGCAATCACAGTATTGTTCTTCTTAAGTCTTATTCTTCTTATTATTATTATTATTATTATTCCACCTGTTTTTTGTCCGGTTAACTAGTGCCGCAGTTTTCGAAATATCGACTTCGTTCAAAAGAGAAAACGTGCGTCCATATCGGGAATGGTGGGCTTGTATACAGCTTTCCGATCGGACTTACGTTTTTCGTAAAAACTTCGTAAGTACGCGTTTTTTTGACCATTGAAAATGAATGGGCAGAACTTTGCACGCCCGTGGACGTCGCAATTTTTGAAATACGAAGATGAAACCAATTGAGGACCTGTAGAACTTATTGAGCTCTTTCCGAAAATATGCGTTACGAAAAGTTACGACGTACGGATTTCGTACGATTGTCGTACGAAGTGGCCCCATTGGAATGAATGGGGCCAATCGGAGGACGGCAGCTAGATCGAAGGACAGGTAGCTAGAACTCCAGTACTGTGTGTAATGGAGCAGCTATGGGATAAAACAGCATTAGGTCAAAAGTTTGGACACCCCGGCACCCCAGTACTGTGTGTAATGGAGCCACGGGTCAAAAGTTTGGACACCCCGGCCCCCCAGTACTGTGTGTAATGGAGCCACGGGTCAAAAGTTTGGACACCCCCGAACGGCCAGAGCAACCTAGCGTGCATAGCTGATTGATGTATTTGCACGTTGCGTAGCAACGTGCAAACACCATTTAATCAAATTTATGCATATACATCACCTAGCAACCACCTAGAAACACCATAGCAACCACCCTGGATACCATAGCAACACCTTAGCAACCGCCTAGCAACACCCTAGCAACCACCTAGCAACCACCTAGCAACACCTTAGCAACCACCCCGGATACCATAGCAACACCTAAGCAACCGCCTGGCAACACCTTAGCAACCACCTAGCAACACCTTAGCAACCACCCCGGATACCATAGCAACACCTTAGCAACCGCCTAGCAACACCTTAGCAACCACCTACCAACCACTTAGCAACACCTTAGCAACCTCCCCGGATACCATAGCAACCGCCTAGCAACACCCGAGCAACCACCTAGCAACACCTTAGCAACCACTCCGGATACCATAGCAACACCTTAGCAACCGCCTAGCAACACCCTAGCAACCACCTAGCAACCACCTAGCAACACCTTAGCAACCACCCCGGATACCATAGCAACACCTTAGCAACCGCCTAGCAACACCCTAGCAACCACCTAGCAACCACCTAGCAACACCTTAGCAACCACCCAGGATACCATAGCAACACCTTAGCAACCGCCTAGCAACACCCTAGCAACCACCTAGCAACCACCTAGCAACACCTTAGCAACCACCCCGGATACCATAGCAACACCTTAGCAACCGCCTAGCAACACCCTAGCAACCACCTAGCAACACCTTAGCAACCACCCCGGATACCATAGCAACACTTTAGCAACCGCCTAGCAACACCCTAGCAACCACCTAGCAACCAACTAGCAACCACCTAGCAACACCTTAGCAACCACCCCGGATACCATAGCAACACCTTAGCAACCGCCTAGCAACACCCTAGCAACCACCTAGCAACACCTTAGCAACCACCCCGGATACCATAGCAACACCTTAGCAACCGCCTAGCAACACCCTAGCAACCACCTAGCAACCACCTAGCAACACCTTAGCAACCACCCCGGATACCATAGCAACACCTTAGCAACCGCCTAGCAACACCCTAGCAACCACCTAGCAACACCTTAGCAACCACCCCGGATACCATAGCAACACCTTAGCAACCGCCTAGCAACACCCTAGCAACCACCTAGCAACCACCTAGCAACACCTTAGCAACCACCCAAGATACCATAGCAACACCTTAGCAACCGCCTAGCAACACCCTAGCAACCACCTAGCAACACCTTAGCAACCACCCCGGATACCATAGCAACACCTTAGCAACCGCCTAGCAACACCTTAGCAACCACCTAGCAACCACCTAGCAACCACCTAGCAACACCTTAGCAACCACCCCAAATACCATAGCAACACCTTAGCAACCGCGTAGCAACACCTTAGCAACCGCCTAGCAACACCTTAGCAACCACCTAGTAACCACCTAGCAACACCTTAGCAACCACCCCAGATACCATAGCAACACCTTAGCAACCGCCTAGCAACACCTTAGCAACCACCTAGCAACATCTTAGCAACCACCCCGGATACCATAGCAACACCTTAGCAACACCTTAGCAGATACCAGCCAGCACTGCAATCACACTCGCAGTTTCTGCAGGAACTGCAATCTAGTTATTATTATTATTCCACCTGTTTTTTGTCCGGTTAACTAGTGCCGCAGTTTTCGAAATATCGACTTCGTTCAAAAGAGAAAACGTGCGTCCATATCGGGAATGGTGGGCTTGTATACAGCTTTCCGATCGAACTTACGTTTTTCGTAAAAACTTCGTAAGTACGCGTTTTTTTGACCATTGAAAATGAATGGGCAGAACTTTGCACGCCCGTGGACGTCGCAATTTTTGAAATACGAAGATGAAACCAATTGATGACCTGTAGAACTTATTGAGCTCTTTCCGAAAATATGCGTTACGAAAAATTACGACGTACGGATTTCGTACGATTGTCGTACGAAGTGGCCCCATTGGAATGAATGGGGCCAATCGGAGGACGGCAGCTAGATCGAAGGACAGGTAGCTAGAACTCCAGTACTGTGAGTGTATGGAGCAGCTATGGGATAAATCAGCGTTAGGTCAAAAGTTTGGACACCCCGGCCCCCCAGTACTGTGTGTAATGGAGCCAAGGGTCAAAAGTTTGGACACCCCGGCCCCCCAGTACTGTGTGTAATGGAGCCACGGGTCAAAAGTTTGGACACCCCCGAACGGCCAGAGCAACCTAGCGTGCATAGCTGATTGATGTATTTGCACGTTGCGTAGCAACGTGCAAACACCATTTAATCTAATTTATGCATATAAATCACCTAGCAACCACCTAGAAACACCATAGCAACCACCACAGATACCATAGCAACACCTTAGCAACCGCCTAGCAACACCTTAGCAACCACCTAGCAACCACCTAGCAACACCTTAGCAACCTCCCCGGATACCATAGCAACACCTTAGCAACCGCCTAGCAACACCTTAGCAACCACCTAGCAACCACCTAGCAACACCTTAGCAACCTCCCCGGATACCATAGCAACACCTTAGCAACCGCCTAGCAACACCTTAGCAACCGCATAGCAACCACTTAGCAACACCTTAGCAACCACCCCGGATACCATAGCAACACCTTAGCAACCGCCTAGCAACCACCTAGCAACACCTTAGCAACCACCCCGGATACCATAGCAACACCTTAGCAACCGCCTAGCAACCACCTAGCAACACCTTAGCAACCACCCCGGATACCATAGCAACACCTTAGCAACCGCCTAGCAACACCTTAGCAACCACCTAGCAACCACCTAGCAACACCTTAGCAACCACCCCGGATACCATAGCAACACCTTAGCAACCGCCTAGCAACACCTTAGCAACCACCTAGCAACCACCTAGCAACACCTTAGCAACCACCCCGGATACCATAGCAACACCTTAGCAACCGCCTAGCAACACCCTAGCAACAACCTAGCAACCACCTAGCAACACCTTAGCAACCACCCCGGATACCATAGCAACACCTTAGCAACCGCCTAGCAACACCCTAGCAACCACCTAGCAACCACCTAGCAACACCTTAGCAACCACCCCAGATACCATAGCAACACCTTAGCAACCGCCTAGCAACACCTTAGCAACCACCTAGCAACCACTTAGCAACACCTTAGCAACCACCCCGGATACCATAGCAACACCTTAGCAACCGCCTAGCAACCACCTAGCAACGCCTTAGCAACCACCCCGGATACCATAGCAACACCTTAGCAACCGCCTAGCAACCACCTAGCAACAACCTAGCAACACCTTAGCAACCACCCTGGATACCATAGCAACACCTTAGCAACCGCCTAGCAACACCTTAGCAACCGCCTAGCAACACCTTAGCAACCACCTAGCAACACCTTAGCAACCACCCCGGATACCATAGCAACACCTTAGCAACCGCCTAGCAACACCTTAGCAACCACCTAGCAACCACTTAGCAACACCTTAGCAACCACCCCGGATACCATAGCAACACCTTAGCAACCGCCTAGCAACACCTTAGCAACCACCTAGCAACCACCTAGCAACACCTTAGCAACCACCCCGGATACCATAGCAACACCTTAGCAACCGCCTAGCAACACCTTAGCAACCACCTAGCAACACCTTAGCAACCACCCCAGATACCATAGCAACACCTTAGCAACCGCCTAGCAACACCTTAGCAACCACCTAGCAACCACTTAGCAACACCTTAGCAACCATCCCGGATACCATAGCAACACCTTAGCAACCGCCTAGCAATACCTTAGCAACCACCTAGCAACCACCTAGCAACATCTTAGCAACCACCCCGGATACCATAGCAACACCTTAGCAACCACCTAGCAACACCTTAGCAACCACCTAGCAACACCTTAGCAGATACCAGCCAGCACTGCAATCACACTCGCAGTTTCTGCAGGAACTGCAATCTAGTTATTATTATTATTCCACCTGTTTTTTGTCCGGTTAACTAGTGCCGCAGTTTTCGAAATATCGACTTCGTTCAAAAGAGAAAACGTGCGTCCATATCGGGAATGGTGGGCTTGTATACAGCTTTCCGATCGGACTTACGTTTTTCGTAAAAACTTCGTAAGTACGCGTTTTTTTGCCCATTGAAAATGAATGGGCAGAACTTTGCACGCCCGTGGACGTCGCAATTTTTGAAATACGAAGATGAAACCAATTGAGGACCTGTAGAACTTAATGAGCTCTTTCCGAAAATATGCGTTACGAAAAGTTACGACGTACGGATTTCGTACGATTGTCGTACGAAGTGGCCCCATTGGAATGAATGGGGCCAATCGGAGGACGGCAGCTAGATCGAAGGACAGGTAGCTAGAACTCCAGTACTGTGTTTAATGGAGCAGCTATGGGATAAAACAGCATTAGGTCAAAAGTTTGGACACCCCGGCCCCCCAGTACTGTCTGTAATGGAGCCATGGGTCAAAAGTTTGGACACCCCAGAGCCCCAGTACTGTGTGTAATGGAGCCACGGGTCAAAAGTTTGGACACCCCAGAGCCCCAGTACTGTGTGTAATGGAGCCACGGGTCAAAAGTTTGGACACCCCAGAGCCCCAGTACTGTGTGTAATGGAGCCACGGGTCAAAAGTTTGGACACCCCAGAGCCCCAGTACTGTGTGTAATGGAGCCACGGGTCAAAAGTTTGGACACCCCAGAGCCCCAGTACTGTGTATAATGGAGCCACGGGTCAAAAGTTTGGACACCCCAGAGCCCCAGCACTGTGTGTAATGGAGCCACGGGTCAAAAGTTTGGACACCCCAGAGCCCCAGTACTGTGTGTAATGGAGCCACGGGTCAAAAGTTTGGACACCCCAGAGCCCCAGTACTGTGTGTAATGGAGCAACTGGTCAAAAGTTTGGGTACCCCGGTCAGCTCTGCAATCACACTCGCAGTTTCTGTAGGAACTGCAATCTAGTTCCACCTGTTTTTTGTCCGGTTAACTAGTGCCGCAGTTTTCGAAATATCGACTTCGTCCAAAAGAGAAAACGTGCGTCCATATCGGGAATGGTGGGCTTGTATACAGCTTTCCGATCGGACTTACGTTTTTCGTAAAAACTTCGTAAGTACGCGTTTTTTTGACCATTGAAAATGAATGGGCAGAACTTTGCACGTCCGTGGACGTCGCAATTTTTGAAATACTAAGATGAAACCAATTGAGGACCTGTAGAACTTATTGAGCTCTTTCCGAAAATATGCGTTACGAAAAGTTACGACGTACGGATTTCGTACGAATGTCGTACGAAGTGGCCCCATTGGAATGAATGGGGCCAATCGGAGGACGGCAGCTAGATCGAAGGACAGGTAGCTAGAACTCCAGTACTGTGAGTGTATGGAGCAGCTATGGGATAAAACAGCATTAGGTCAAAAGTTTGGACACCCCGGCCCCCCAGTACTGTGTGTAATGGAGCCACGGGTCAAAAGTTTGGACACCCCGGCCCCCCAGTACTGTGTGTAATGGAGCCACGGGTCAAAAGTTTGGACACCCCCGAACGGCCAGAGCAACCTAGCGTGCATAGCTGATTGATGTATTTGCACGTTGCGTAGCAACGTGCAAACACCATTTAATCAAATTTATGCATATACATCACCTAGCAACCACCTAGAAACACCATAGCAACCACCCTGGATACCATAGCAACACCTTAGCAACCGCCTAGCAACACCATAGCAACCACCTAGCAACCATCTAGCAACACCTTAGCAACCACCCCAGATACCATAGCAACACCTTAGCAACCGCCTAGCAACACCCTAGCAACCACCTAGCAACCACCTAGCAACACCTTAGCAACCACCCCGGATACCATAGCAACACCTTAGCAACCGCCTAGCAACACCCTAGCAACCACCTAGCAACCACCTAGCAACACCTTAGCAACCACCCCGGATACCATAGCAACACCTTAGCAACCGCCTAGCAACACCCTAGCAACCACCTAGCAACACCTTAGCAACCACCCCGGATACCATAGCAACACCTTAGCAACCGCCTAGCAACACCCTAGCAACCACCTAGCAACCACCTAGCAACACCTTAGCAACCACCCCGGATACCATAGCAACACCTTAGCAACCGCCTAGCAACACCCTAGCAACCACCTAGCAACCACCTAGCAACACCTTAGCAACCACCCCGGATACCATAGCAACACCTTAGCAACCGCCTAGCAACACCCTAGCAACCACCTAGCAACCACCTAGCAACACCTTAGCAACCACCCCGGATACCATAGCAACACCTTAGCAACCGCCTAGCAACACCCTAGCAACCACCTAGCAACCACCTAGCAACACCTTAGCAACCACCCCGGATACCATAGCAACACCTTAGCAACCGCCTAGCAACACCCTAGCAACCACCTAGCAACCACCTAGCAACACCTTAGCAACCACCCCGGATACCATAGCAACACCTTAGCAACCGCCTAGCAACACCCTAGCAACCACCTAGCAACCACCTAGCAACACCTTAGCAACCACCCCGGATACCATAGCAACACCTTAGCAACCGCCTAGCAACACCCTAGCAACCACCTAGCAACCACCTAGCAACACCTTAGCAACCACCCCGGATACCATAGCAACACCTTAGCAACCGCCTAGCAACACCCTAGCAACCACCTAGCAACACCTTAGCAACCACCCCGGATACCATAGCAACACCTTAGCAACCGCCTAGCAACAACTTAGCAACCACCTAGCAACCACCTAGCAACACCTTAGCAACCACCCCGGATACCATAGCAACACCTTAGCAACCGCCTAGCAACACCTTAGCAACCACCTAGCAACCAGCTAGCAACACCTTAGCAACCACCCCGGATACCATAGCAACACCTTAGCAACCGCCTAGCAACACCTTAGCAACCACCTAGCAACACCTTAGCAACCACCCCAGATACCATAGCAACACCTTAGCAACCGCCTAGCAACACCTTAGCAACCACCTAGCAACCACTTAGCAACACCTTAGCAACCACCCCGGATACCATAGCCACACCTTAGCAACCACTTAGCAACACCTTAGCAACACCACAGCAGATACCAGCCAGCACTGCAATCACACTCGCAGTTTCTGTAGGAACTGCAATCTAGTTAGTGTGATTGCAGTAATGCAATCACAGTATTGATCTTCTTAAGTCTTATTCTTATTATTATTATTAGTGTGATTGCAGTAATGCAATCACAGTATTGATCTTCTTAAGTCTTATTCTTATTAGTGTGATTGCAGTAATGCAATCACAGTACTGATCTTCTTAAGTCTTATTCTTCTTCTTCTTATTATTATTATTCCACCTGTTTTTTGTCCGGTTAACTAGTGCCGCAGTTTTCGAAATATCGACTTCGTTCAAAAGAGAAAACGTGCGTCCTTATCGGGAATGGTGGGCTTGTATACAGCTTTCCGATCGGAATTACGTTTTTCGTAAAAACTTCGTAAGTACGCGTTTTTTCGCGCATTGAAAATGAATGGGCAGAACTTTGCACGCCCGTGGACGTCGCAATTTTTGAGATACGAAGATGAAACCAATTGAGGACCTGTAGAACTTATTGAGCTCTTTCCGAAAATATGCGTTACGAAAAGTTACGACGTACGGATTTCGTACGAATGTCGTACGAAGTGGCCCCATAGGAATGAATGGGGCCAATCGGAGGACGGCAGCTAGATCGAAGGACAGGTAGCTAGAACTCCAGTACTGTGTGTAATGGAGCAGCTATGGGATAAAACAGCATTAGGTCAAAAGTTTGGACACCCCGGCCCCCCAGTACTGTGTGTAATGGAGCCATGGGTCAAAAGTTTGGACACCCCAGAGCCCCAGTACTGTGTGTAATGGAGCCACGGGTCAAAAGTTTGGACACCCCAGAGCCCCACTACTGTGTGTAATGGAGCCACGGGTCAAAAGTTTGGACACCCCCGAACGGCCAGAGCAACCTAGCGTGCATAGCTGATTGATGTATTTGCACGTTGCGTAGCAACGTGCAAACACCATTTAATCTAATTTATGCATATAAATCACCTAGCAACCACCTAGAAACACCATAGCAACCACCCCGGATACCATAGCAACACCTTAGCAACCACCTAGCAACTGCTTAGGAGTGACCTACCAACCACTTAGCAACACCATAGCAACCACCCTGGATACCATAGCAACCACCCTGGATACCATAGCAACACCTTAGCAACCGCCTAGCAACACCCTAGCAACCACCTAGCAACCACCTAGCAACACCTTAGCAACCACCCCGGATACCATAGCAACACCTTAGCAACCGCCTAGCAACACCCTAGCAACCACCTAGCAACCATCTAGCAACACCTTAGCAACCACCCCGGATACCATAGCAACACCTTAGCAACCGCCTAGCAACACCCTAGCAACCACCTAGCAACACCTTAGCAACCACCCCGGATACCATAGCAACACCTTAGCAACCGCCTAGCAACACCCTAGCAACCACCTAGCAACCACCTAGCAACACCTTAGCAACCACCCCGGATACCATAGCAACACCTTAGCAACCGCCTAGCAACACCTTAGCAACCACCCCGGATACCATAGCAACACCTTAGCAACCACCTAGCAACTGCTTAGGAGTGACCTACCAACCACTTAGCAACACCATAGCAACCACCCTGGATACCATAGCAACACCTTAGCAACCGCCTAGCAACACCCTAGCAAACACCTAGCAACCACCTAGCAACACCTTAGCAACCACCCGGATACCATAGCAACACCTTAGCAACCGCCTAGCAACACCCTAGCAACCACCTAGCAACCACCTAGCAACACCTTAGCAACCACCCCGGATACCATAGCAACACCTTAGCAACCGCCTAGCAACACCCTAGCAACCACCTAGCAACACCTTAGCAACCACCCCGGATACCATAGCAACACCTTAGCAACCGCCTAGCAACACCCTAGCAACCACCTAGCAACCACCTAGCAACACCTTAGCAACCACCCCGGATACCATAGCAACACCTTAGCAACCGCCTAGCAACACCTTAGCAACCACCTAGCAACACCTTAGCAACCACCCCGGATACCATAGCAACACCTTAGCAACACCATAGCAGATACCAGCCAGCACTGCAATCACACTCGCAGTTTCTGTAGGAACTGCAATCTAGTTATTATTATTATTATTATTATTATTCCACCTGTTTTTTGTCCGGTTAACTAGTGCCGCAGTTTTCGAAATATCGACTTCGTTCAAAAGAGAAAACGTGCGTCCATATCGGGAATGGTGGGCTTGTATACAGCTTTCCGATCGGACTTACGTTTTTCGTAAAAACTTCGTAAGTACGCGTTTTTTTGCCCATTGAAAATGAATGGGCAGAACTTTGCACGCCCGTGGACGTCGCAATTTTTGAAATACGAAGATGAAACCAATTGAGGACCTGTAGAACTTATTGAGCTCTTTCCGAAAATATGCGTTACGAAAAGTTACGACGTACGGATTTCGTACGATTGTCGTACGAAGTGGCCCCATTGGAATGAATGGGGCCAATCGGAGGACGGCAGCTAGATCGAAGGACAGGTAGCTAGAACTCCAGTACTGTGAGTGTATGGAGCAGCTATGGGATAAAACAGCATTAGGTCAAAAGTTTGGACACCCCGGCCCCCCAGTACTGTGTGTAATGGAGCCACGGGTCAAAAGTTTGGACACCCCGGCCCCCCAGTACTGTGTGTAATGGAGCCACGGGTCAAAAGTTTGGACACCCCCGAACGGCCAGAGCAACCTAGCGTGCATAGCTGATTGATGTATTTGCACGTTGCGTAGCAACGTGCAAACACCATTTAATCTAATTTATGCATATAAATCACCTAGCAACCACCTAGAAACACCATAGCAACCACCCCGGATACCATAGCAACACCTTAGCAACCGCCTAGCAACACCCTAGCAACCACCTAGCAACCACCTAGCAACACCTTAGCAACCATCCCGGATACCATAGCAACACCTTAGCAACCGCCTAGCAACACCCTAGCAACCACCTAGCAACCACCTAGCAACACCTTAGCAACCACCCCAGATACCATAGCAACACCTTAGCAACCGCCTAGCAACACCCTAGCAACCACCTAGCAACCACCTAGCAACACCTTAGCAACCACCCAAGATACCATAGCAACACCTTAGCAACCGCCTAGCAACACCCTAGCAACCACCTAGCAACCACCTAGCAACACCTTAGCAACCACCCCGGATACCATAGCAACACCTTAGCAACCACCCCGGATACCATAGCAACACCTTAGCAACCGCCTAGCAACACCTTAGCAACCACCTAGCAACCACCTAGCAACACCCTAGCAACCACCTAGCAACCACCTAGCAAAACCTTAGCAACCATCCCGGATACCATAGCAACACCTTAGCAACCACCTAGCAACACCCTAGCAACCACCTAGCAACCACCTAGCAACACCTTAGCAACCACCACAGATACCATAGCAACACCTTAGCAACCGCCTAGCAACACCCTAGCAACCACCTAGCAACCACCTAGCAACACCTTAGCAACCACCCAAGATACCATAGCAACACCTTAGCAACCGCCTAGCAACACCCTAGCAACCACCTAGCAACCACCTAGCAACACCTTAGCAACCACCCCGGATACCATAGCAACACCTTAGCAACCACCCAAGATACCATAGCAACACCTTAGCAACCGCCTAGCAACACCATAGCAACCACCTAGCAACCACCTAGCAACACCTTAGCAACCACCCCGGATACCATAGCAACACCTTAGCAACCACCCCGGATACCATAGCAACACCTTAGCAACCGCCTAGCAACACCTTAGCAACCACCTAGCAACCACCTAGCAACACCTTAGCAACCACCCCGGATACCATAGCAACACCTTAGCAACCACATAGCAACACCTTAGCAACCACCTAGCAACCACCTAGCAACACCTTAGCAACCACCCCGGATACCATAGCAACACCTTAGCAACCGCCTAGCAACACCCTAGCAACCACCTAGCAACCACCTAGCAACACCTTAGCAACCACCCCGGATACCATAGCAACACCTTAGCAACCGCCTAGCAACACCTTAGCAACCACCTAGCAACACCTTAGCAACCACCCCAAATACCATAGCAACACCTTAGCAACCGCCTAGCAACACCTTAGCAACCGCCTAGCAACACCTTAGCAACCACCTAGCAACACCTTAGCAACCACCCCGGATACCATAGCAACACCTTAGCAACCGCCTAGCAACACCTTAGCAACCACCTAGCAACCACTTAGCAACACCTTAGCAGCCACCCCAGATACCATAGCAACACCTTAGCAACCGCCTAGCAACACCCTAGCAACCACCTAGCAACCACCTAGCAACACCTTAGCAACCACCCCGGATAACATAGCAACACCTTAGCAACCACCTAGCAACACCTTAGCAACCACCTAGCAACACCATAGCAGATACCAGCCAGCACTGCAATCACACTCGCAGTTTCTGTAGGAACTGCAATCTAGTTATTATTATTATTCCACCTGTTTTTTGTCCGGTTAACTAGTGCCGCAGTTTTCGAAATATCGACTTCGTTCAAAAGAGAAAACGTGCGTCCATATCGGGAATGGTGGGCTTGTATACAGCTTTCCGATCGGACTTACGTTTTTCGTAAAAACTTCGTAAGTACGCGTTTTTTTGCCCATTGAAAATGAATGGGCAGAACTTTGCACGCCCGTGGACGTCGCAATTTTTGAAATACGAAGATGAAACCAATTGAGGACCTGTAGAACTTATTGAGCTCTTTCCGAAAATATGCGTTACGAAAAGTTACGTCGTACGGATTTCGTACGATTGTCGTACGAAGTGGCCCCATTGGAATGAATGGGGCAAATCGGAGGACGGCAGCTAGATCGAAGGACAGGTAGCTAGAACTCCAGTACTGTGTGTAATGGAGCAGCTATGGGATAAAACAGCATTAGGTCAAAAGTTTGGACACCCCGGCCCCCCAGTACTGTGTGTAATGGAGCCACGGGTCAAAAGTTTGGACACCCCAGAGCCCCAGCACTGTGTGTAATGGAGCCACGGGTCAAAAGTTTGGACACCCCAGAGCCCCAGCACTGTGTGTAATGGAGCCACGGGTCAAAAGTTTGGACACCCCAGAGCCCAGTACTGTGTGTAATGGAGCCACGGGTCAAAAGTTTGGACACCCCAGAGCCCCAGCACTGTGTGTAATGGAGCTGCGGGTCAAAAGTTTGGACACCCCAGAGCCCCAGCACTGTGTGTAATGGAGTCACGGGTCAAAAGTTTGGACACCCCAGAGCCCCAGCACTGTGTGTAATGGAGCCACGGGTCAAAAGTTTGGACACCCCAGAGCCCCAGTACTGTGTAATGGAGCCACGGGTCAAAAGTTTGGACACCCCAGTGCCCCAGTACTGTGTGTAATGGAGCAACTGGTCAAAAGTTTGGGTACCCCGGTCAGCTCTGCAATCACACTCGCAGTTTCTGTAGGAACTGCAATCTAGTTATTATTATTATTCCACCTGTTTTTTGTCCGGTTAACTAGTGCCGCAGTTTTCGAAATATCGACTTCGTTCAAAAGAGAAAACGTGCGTCCATATCGGGAATGGTGGGCTTGTATACAGCTTTCCGATCGGACTTACGTTTTTCGTAAAAACTTCGTAAGTACGCGTTTTTTTGCCCATTGAAAATGAATGGGCAGAACTTTGCACGCCCGTGGACGTCGCAATTTTTGAAATACGAAGATGAAACCAATTGAGGACCTGTAGAACTTATTGAGCTCTTTCCGAAAATATGCGTTACGAAAAGTTACGACGTACGGATTTCGTACGAATGTCGTACGAAGTGGCCCCATTGGAATGAATGGGGCCAATCGGAGGACGGCAGCTAGATCGAAGGACAGGTAGCTAGAACTCCAGTACTGTGAGTGTATGGAGCAGCTATGGGATAAATCAGCGTTAGGTCAAAAGTTTGGACACCCCGGCCCCCCCCAGTACTGTGTGTAATGGAGCCATGGGTCAAAAGTTTGGACACCCCGGCCCCCCAGTACTGTGTGTAATGGAGCCACGGGTCAAAAGTTTGGACACCCCCGAACGGCCAGAGCAACCTAGCGTGCATAGCTGATTGATGTATTTGCACGTTGCGTGGCAACGTGCAAACACCATTTAATCAAATTTATGCATATACATCACCTAGCAACCACCTAGAAACACCATAGCAACCACCCCGGATTCCATAGCAACACCTTAGCAACCGCCTAGCAACACCCTAGCAACCACCTAGCAACACCTTAGCAACCATCCCGGATACCATAGCAACACCTTAGCAACCGCCTAGCAACACCCTAGCAACCACCTAGCAACCACCTAGCAACACCTTAGCAACCATCCCGGATACCATAGCAACACCTTAGCAACCGCCTAGCAACACCCTAGCAACCACCTAGCAACCACCTAGCAACACCTTAGCAACCACCCCGGATACCATAGCAACACCTTAGCAACCGCCTGGCAACACCTTAGCAACCACCTAGCAACCACCTAGCAACACCTTAGCAACCACCCCGGATACCATAGCAACACCTTAGCAACCGCCTAGCAACACCTTAGCAACCACCTACCAACCACTTAGCAACACCTTAGCAACCACCCAGGATACCATAGCAACACCTTAGCAACCGCCTAGCAACACCCTAGCAACCACCTAGCAACCACCTAGCAACACCTTAGCAACCACCCCGGATACCATAGCAACACCTTAGCAACTGCCTAGCAACACCCTAGCAACCACCTAGCAACACCTTAGCAACCACCCAAGATACCATAGCAACACCTTAGCAACCGCCTAGCAACACCCTAGCAACCACCTAGCAACCACCTAGCAACACCTTAGCAACCACCCCGGATACCATAGCAACACCTTAGCAACCGCCTAGCAACACCCTAGCAACCACCTAGCAACACCTTAGCAACCACCCTGGATACCATAGCAACACCTTAGCAACCGCCTAGCAACACCCTAGCAACCACCTAGCAACCACCTAGCAACACCTTAGCAACCACCCCGGATACCATAGCAACACCTTAGCAACCGCCTAGCAACACCCTAGCAACCACCTAGCAACACCTTAGCAACCACCCAAGATACCATAGCAACACCTTAGCAACCGCCTAGCAACACCCTAGCAACCACCTAGCAACCACCTAGCAACACCTTAGCAACCACCCCGGATACCATAGCAACACCTTAGCAACCGCCTAGCAACACCCTAGCAACCACCTAGCAACACCTTAGCAACCACCCTGGATACCATAGCAACACCTTAGCAACCGCCTAGCAACACCTTAGCAACCACCTAGCAACCACTTAGCAACACCTTAGCAACCACCCCGGATACCATAGCAACACCTTAGCAACCGCCTAGCAACCACCTAGCAACACCTTAGCAACCACCCCGGATACCATAGCAACACCTTAGCAACCGCCTAGCAACACCTTAGAAACCACCTAGCAACACCTTAGCAACCACCCCGGATACCATAGCAACACCTTAGCAACCACCTAGCAACACCCTAGCAACCACCTAGTAACACCTTAGCAACCACCCCGGATACCATAGCAACACCTTAGCAACCGCCTAGCAACACCTTAGCAACCACCTAGCAACCACCTAGCAACACCTTAGCAACCACCCCGGATACCCTAGCAACACCTTAGCAACCGCCTAGCAACACTCTAGCAACAACCTAGCAACCACCTAGCAACACCTTAGCAACCATCCTGGATATCATAGCAACACCTTAGCAACCGCCTAGCAACACCCTAGCAACCACCCCGGATACCATAGCAACACCTTAGCAACCGCCTAGCAACACCTTAGCAACCACCTAGCAACACCTTAGCAACCACCCCGGATACCATAGCAACACCTTAGCAACCGCCTAGCAACACCCTAGCAACCACCTAGCAACCACCTAGCAACACCTTAGCAACCACCCCGGATACCATAGCAACACCTTAGCAACCGCCTAGCAACACCCTAGCAACCACTTAGCAACCACCCCGGATACCATAGCAACACCTTAGGAACCGCCTAGCAACACCCTAGCAACCACCTAGCAACCACCTAGCAACACCTTAGCAACCACCCCGGATACCATAGCAACACCTTAGCAACCGCCTAGCAACACCCTAGCAACCACCTAGCAACCACCCCGGATACCATAGCAACACCTTAGCAACCGCCTAGCAACACCTTAGCAACCACCTAGCAACACCTTAGCAACCACCCCGGATACCATAGCAACACCTTAGCAACACCATAGCAGATACCAGCCAGCACTGCAATCACACTCGCAGTTTCTGTAGGAACTGCAATCTAGTTATTAGTGTGATTGCAGTAATGCAATCACAGTATTGTTCTTCTTAAGTCTTATTCTTCTTCTTCTTATTATTATTATTATTAGTGTGATTGCAGTAATGCAATCACAGTATTGATCTTCTTAAGTCTTATTCTTCTTCTTCTTCTTCTTCTTCTTATTATTAGTGTGATTGCAGTAATGCAATCACAGTATTGATCTTCTTAAGTCTTATTCTTCTTCTTCTTCTTCTTCTTCTTCTTATTATTATTAGTGTGATTGCAGTAATGCAATCACAGTATTGTTCTTCTTAAGTCTTATTCTTCTTATTATTATTATTATTATTATTCCACCTGTTTTTTGTCCGGTTAACTAGTGCCGCAGTTTTCGAAATATCGACTTCGTTCAAAAGAGAAAACGTGCGTCCATATCGGGAATGGTGGGCTTGTATACAGCTTTCCGATCGGACTTACGTTTTTCGTAAAAACTTCGTAAGTACGCGTTTTTTTGCACATTGAAAATGAATGGGCAGAACTTTGCACGCCCGTGGACGTCGCAATTTTTGAAATACGAAGATGAAACCAATTGAGGACCTGTAGAACTTATTGAGCTCTTTCCGAAAATATGCGTTACGAAAAGTTACGACGTACGGATTTCGTACGAATGTCGTACGAAGTGGCCCCATTGGAATGAATGGGGCCAATCGGAGAACGGCAGCTAGATCGAAGGACAGGTAGCTAGAACTCCAGTACTGTGAGTGTATGGAGCAGCTATGGGATAAATCAGCGTTAGGTCAAAAGTTTGGACACCCCGGCCCCCCCCCCAGTACTGTGTGTAATGGAGCCATGGGTCAAAAGTTTGGACACCCCGGCCCCCCAGTACTGTGTGTAATGGAGCCAAGGGTCAAAAGTTTGGACACCCCCGAACGGCCAGAGCAACCTAGCGTGCACAGCTGATTGATGTATTTGCACGTTGCGTAGCAACGTGCAAACACCATTTAATCTAATTTATGCATATAAATCACCTAGCAACCACCTAGAAACACCATAGCAACCACCACAGATACCATAGCAACACCTTAGCAACCGCCTAGCAACACCTTAGCAACCACCTAGCAACCACCTAGCAACACCTTAGCAAGCTCCCCGGATACCATAGCAACACCTTAGCAACCGCCTAGCAACACCTTAGCAACCGCATAGCAACCACTTAGCAACACCTTAGCAACCACCCCGGATACCATAGCAAAACCTTAGCAACCGCCTAGCAACACCTTAGCAACCACCTAGCAACACCTTAGCAACCACCCCGGATACCATAGCAACACCTTAGCAACCGCCTAGCAACACCCTAGCAACCACCTAGCAACACCTTAGCAACCACCCTGGATACCATAGCAACACCTTAGCAACCGCCTAGCAACACCCTAGCAACCACCTAGCAACCACCTAGCAACACCTTAGCAACCACCCAGGATACCATAGCAACACCTTAGCAACCGCCTAGCAACACCCTAGCAACCACCTAGCAACACCTTAGCAACCACCCCGGATACCATAGCAACACCTTAGCAACCGCCTAGCAACACCTTAGCAACCACCTAGCAACCACTTAGCAACACCTTAGCAACCACCCCGGATACCATAGCAACACCTTAGCAACCGCCTAGCAACACCCTAGCAACCACCTAGCAACCACCTAGCAACACCTTAGCAACCACCCCGGACACCATAGCAACACCTTAGCAACCGCCTAGCAACACCCTAGCAACCACCTAGCAACCACCTAGCAACACCTTAGCAACCACCCCGGATACCATAGCAACACCTTAGAAACCGCCTAGCAACACCCTAGCAACCACCTAGCAACACCTTAGCAACCACCCCGGATACCATAGCAACACCTCAGCAACCGCCTAGCAACACCTTAGCAACCACCTAGCAACACCTTAGCAACCACCCCGGATACCATAGCAACACCTTAGCAACCGCCTAGCAACACCTTAGCAACCACCTAGCAACCACTTAGCAACACCTTAGCAACCACCCCGGATACCATAGCAACACCTTAGCAACCGCCTAGCAACACCCTAGCAACCACCTAGCAACCACCTAGCAACACCTTAGCAACCACCCCGGATACCGTAGCAACACCTTAGCAACCGCCTAGCAACACCTTAGCAACCACCTAGCAACCACCTAGCAACACCTTAGCAACCACCCCGGATACCATAGCAACACCTTAGCAACCGCCTAGCAACACCTTAGCAACCACCTAGCAACACCTTAGCAACCACCCCAGATACCATAGCAACACCTTAGCAACCGCCTAGCAACACCTTAGCAACCACCTAGCAACCACTTAGCAACACCTTAGCAACCACCCCGGATACCATAGCCACACCTTAGCAACCACTTAGCAACACCTTAGCAACACCACAGCAGATACCAGCCAGCACTGCAATCACACTCGCAGTTTCTGTAGGAACTGCAATCTAGTTATTATTATTATTCCACCTGTTTTTTGTCCGGTTAACTAGTGCCGCAGTTTTCGAAATATCGACGTCGTTCAAAAGAGAAAACGTGCGTCCATATCGGGAATGGTGGGCTTGTATACAGCTTTCCGATCGGACTTACGTTTTTCGTAAAAACTTCGTAAGTACGCGTTTTTTTGCCCATTGAAAATGAATGGGCAGAACTTTGCACGCCCGTGGACGTCGCAATTTTTGAAATACGAAGATGAAACCAATTGAGGACCTGTACAACTTATTGAGCTCTTTCCGAAAATATGCGTTACGAAAAGTTACGTCGTACGGATTTCGTACGATTGTCGTACGAAGTGGCCCCATTGGAATGAATGGGGCAAATCGGAGGACGGCAGCTAGATCGAAGGACAGGTAGCTAGAACTCCAGTACTGTGTGTAATGGAGCAGCTATGGGATAAAACAGCATTAGGTCAAAAGTTTGGACACCCCGGCCCCCCAGTACTGTGTGTAATGGAGCCACGGGTCAAAAGTTTGGACACCCCAGAGCCCCAGCACTGTGTGTAATGGAGCCACGGGTCAAAAGTTTGGACACCCCAGAGCCCCAGCACTGTGTGTAATGGAGCCACGGGTCAAAAGTTTGGACACCCCAGAGCCCAGTACTGTGTGTAATGGAGCCACGGGTCAAAAGTTTGGACACCCCAGAGCCCCAGCACTGTGTGTAATGGAGCTGCGGGTCAAAAGTTTGGACACCCCAGAGCCCCAGCACTGTGTGTAATGGAGTCACGGGTCAAAAGTTTGGACACCCCAGAGCCCCAGCACTGTGTGTAATGGAGCCACGGGTCAAAAGTTTGGACACCCCAGAGCCCCAGTACTGTGTAATGGAGCCACGGGTCAAAAGTTTGGACACCCCAGTGCCCCAGTACTGTGTGTAATGGAGCAACTGGTCAAAAGTTTGGGTACCCCGGTCAGCTCTGCAATCACACTCGCAGTTTCTGTAGGAACTGCAATCTAGTTATTATTATTAGTGTGATTGCAGTAATGCAATCACAGTATTGTTCTTCTTAAGTCTTATTCTTATTATTATTATTATTATTATTATTATTCCACCTGTTTTTTGTCCGGTTAACTAGTGCCGCAGTTTTCGAAATATCGACTTCGTTCAAAAGAGAAAACGTGCGTCCATATCGGGAATGGTGGGCTTGTATACAGCTTTCCGATCGGACTTACGTTTTTCGTAAAAACTTCGTAAGTACGCGTTTTTTTGCCCATAGAAAATGAATGGGCAGAACTTTGCACGTCCGTGGACGTCGCAATTTTTGAAATACTAAGATGAAACCAATTGAGGACCTGTAGAACTTATTGAGCTCTTTCCGAAAATATGCGTTACGAAAAGTTACGACGTACGGATTTCGTACGAATGTCGTACGAAGTGGCCCCATTGGAATTAATGGGGCCAATCGGAGGACGGCAGCTAGATCGAAGGACAGGTAGCTAGAACTCCAGTACTGTGAGTGTATGGAGCAGCTATGGGATAAAACAGCATTAGGTCAAAAGTTTGGACACCCCGGCCCCCCAGTACTGTGTGTAATGGAGCCACGGGTCAAAAGTTTGGACACCCCGGCCCCCCAGTACTGTGTGTAATGGAGCCACGGGTCAAAAGTTTGGACACCCCCGAACGGCCAGAGCAACCTAGCGTGCATAGCTGATTGATGTATTTGCACGTTGCGTAGCAACGTGCAAACACCATTTAATCAAATTTATGCATATACATCACCTAGCAACCACCTAGAAACACCATAGCAACCACCCTGGATACCATAGCAACACCTTAGCAACCGCCTAGCAACACCATAGCAACCACCTAGCAACCATCTAGCAACACCTTAGCAACCACCCCAGATACCATAGCAACACCTTAGCAACCGCCTAGCAACACCCTAGCAACCACCTAGCAACCACCTAGCAACACCTTAGCAACCACCCCGGATACCATAGCAACACCTTAGCAACCGCCTAGCAACACCCTAGCAACCACCTAGCAACCACCTAGCAACACCTTAGCAACCACCCTGGATACCATAGCAACACCTTAGCAACCGCCTAGCAACACCCTAGCAACCACCTAGCAACACCTTAGCAACCACCCCGGATACCATAGCAACACCTTAGCAACCGCCTAGCAACACCCTAGCAACCACCTAGCAACCACCTAGCAACACCTTAGCAACCACCCCGGATACCATAGCAACACCTTAGCAACCGCCTAGCAACACCCTAGCAACCACCTAGCAACCACCTAGCAACACCTTAGCAACCACCCCGGATACCATAGCAACACCTTAGCAACGCCTAGCAACACCCTAGCAACCACCTAGCAACCACCTAGCAACACCTTAGCAACCACCCCGGATACCATAGCAACACCTTAGCAACCGCCTAGCAACACCCTAGCAACCACCTAGCAACACCTTAGCAACCACCCTGGATACCATAGCAACACCTTAGCAACCGCCTAGCAACACCTTAGCAACCACCTAGCAACCACCTAGCAACACCTTAGCAACCACCCCGGATACCATAGCAACACCTTAGCAACCACCTAGCAACACCCTAGCAACCACCTAGCAACCACCTAGCAACACCTTAGCAACCACCCCGGATACCATAGCAACACCTTAGCAACCGCCTAGCAACACCCTAGCAACCACCTAGCAACATCTTAGCAACCACCCCGGATACCATAGCAACACCTTAGCAACCGCCTAGCAACAACTTAGCAACCACCTAGCAACCACCTAGCAACACCTTAGCAACCACCCCGGATACCATAGCAACACCTTAGCAACCGCCTAGCAACACCTTAGCAACCACCTAGCAACCAGCTAGCAACACCTTAGCAACCACCCCGGATACCATAGCAACACCTTAGCAACCGCCTAGCAACACCTTAGCAACCACCTAGCAACACCTTAGCAACCACCCCAGATACCATAGCAACACCTTAGCAACCGCCTAGCAACACCTTAGCAACCACCTAGCAACCACTTAGCAACACCTTAGCAACCACCCCGGATACCATAGCCACACCTTAGCAACCACTTAGCAACACCTTAGCAACACCACAGCAGATACCAGCCAGCACTGCAATCACACTCGCAGTTTCTGTAGGAACTGCAATCTAGTTATTATTATTATTCCACCTGTTTTTTGTCCGGTTAACTAGTGCCGCAGTTTTCGAAATATCGACTTCGTTCAAAAGAGAAAACGTGCGTCCTTATCGGGAATGGTGGGCTTGTATACAGCTTTCCGATCGGACTTACGTTTTTCGTAAAAACTTCGTAAGTACGCGTTTTTTTGCCAATTGAAAATGAATGGGCAGAACTTTGCACGCCCGTGGACGTCGCAATTTTTGAAATACTAAGATGAAACCAATTGAGGACCTGTAGAACTTATTGAGCTCTTTCCGAAAATATGCGTTACGAAAAGTTACGACGTACGGATTTCGTACGAATGTCGTACGAAGTGGCCCCATTGGAATGAATGGGGCAAATCGGAGGACGGCAGCTAGATCGAAGGACAGGTAGCTAGAACTCCAGTACTGTGTGTAATGGAGCAGCTATGGGATAAATCAGCGTTAGGTCAAAAGTTTGGACACCCCGGCCCCCCAGTACTGTGTGTAATGGAGCCATGGGTCAAAAGTTTGGACACCCCGGCCCCCCAGTACTGTGTGTACTGGAGCCACGGGTCAAAAGTTTGGACACCCCCGAACGGCCAGAGCAACCTAGCGTGCATAGCTGATTGATGTATTTGCACGTTGCGTAGCAACGTGCAAACACCATTTAATCTAATTTATGCATATAAATCATCTAGCAACCACCTAGAAACACCATAGCAACCACCACAGATACCATAGCAACACCTTAGCAACTGCCTAGCAACACCTTAGCTACCACCTAGCAACCACCTAGCAACACCTTAGCAACCTCCCCGGATACCATAGCAACACCTTAGCAACCGCCTAGCAACACTTTAGCAACCGCATAGCAACCACTTAGCAACACCTTAGCAACCACCCCGGATACCATAGCAACACCTTAGCAACCGCCTAGCAACACCGTAGCAACCACCTAGCAACCACCTAGCAACACCTTAGCAACAACCCGGATACCATAGCAACACCTTAGCAACCGCCTAGCAACACCTTAGCAACCACCTAGCAACCACCTAGCAACACCTTAGCAACCACCCCGGATACCATAGCAACACCTTAGCAACCGCCTAGCAACACCCTAGCAACCACCTAGCAACCACCTAGCAACACCTTAGCAACCACCCCGGATACCATAGCAACACCTTAGCAACAGCCTAGCAACACCTTAGCAACCACCTAGCAACCACCTAGCAACCACCTAGCAACACCTTAGCAACCACCCCAAATACCATAGCAACACCTTAGCAACCGCCTAGCAACACCTTAGCAACCACCTAGCAACCACCTAGCAACACCTTAGCAACCACCCCGGATACCATAGCAACACCTTAGCAACCGCCTAGCAACACCCTAGCAACCACCTAGCAACCACCTAGCAACACCTTAGCAACCACCCCGGATACCATAGCAACACCTTAGCAACCGCCTAGCAACACCCTAGCAACCACCTAGCAACACCTTAGCAACCACCCCGGATACCATAGCAACACCTTAGCAACCGCCTAGCAACACCCTAGCAACCACCTAGCAACCACCTAGCAACACCTTAGCAACCACCCCGGATACCATAGCAACACCTTAGCAACCGCCTAGCAACACCCTAGCAACCACCTAGCAACCACCTAGCAACACCTTAGCAACCACCCCGGATACCATAGCAACACCTTAGCAACCGCCTAGCAACACCCTAGCAACCACCTAGCAACCACCTAGCAACACCTTAGCAACCACCCCGGATACCATAGCAACACCTTAGCAACCGCCTAGCAACACCCTAGCAACCACCTAGCAACACCTTAGCAACCACCCTGGATACCATAGCAACACCTTAGCAACCGCCTAGCAACACCCTAGCAACCACCTAGCAACCACCTAGCAACACCTTAGCAACCACCCCGGATACCATAGCAACACCTTAGCAACCGCCTAGCAACACCTTAGCAACCACCTAGCAACCACCTAGCAACACCTTAGCAACCACCCCGGATACCATAGCAACACCTTAGCAACCGCCTAGCAACACCCTAGCAACCACCTAGCAACACCTTAGCAACCACCCCGGATACCATAGCAACACCTTAGCAACCGCCTAGCAACAACTTAGCAACCACCTAGCAACCACCTAGCAACACCTTAGCAACCACCCCGGATACCATAGCAACACCTTAGCAACCGCCTAGCAACACCTTAGCAACCACCTAGCAACCAGCTAGCAACACCTTAGCAACCACCCCGGATACCATAGCAACACCTTAGCAACCGCCTAGCAACACCTTAGCAACCACCTATCAACACCTTAGCAACCACCCCAGATACCATAGCAACACCTTAGCAACCGCCTAGCAACACCTTAGCAACCACCTAGCAACCACTTAGCAACACCTTAGCAACCACCCCGGATACCATAGCCACACCTTAGCAACCACTTAGCAACACCTTAGCAACACCACAGCAGATACCAGCCAGCACTGCAATCACACTCGCAGTTTCTGTAGGAACTGCAATCTAGTTATTATTATTATTATTATTATTATTCCACCTGTTTTTTGTCCGGTTAACTAGTGCCGCAGTTTTCGAAATATCGACTTCGTTCAAAAGAGAAAACGTGCGTCCATATCGGGAATGGTGGGCTTGTATACAGCTTTCCGATCGGACTTACGTTTTTCGTAAAAACTTCGTAAGTACGCGTTTTTTTGCCCATTGAAAATGAATGGGCAGAACTTTGCACGCCCGTGGACGTCGCAATTTTTGAAATACGAAGATGAAACCAATTGAGGACCTGTAGAACTTATTGAGCTCTTTCCGAAAATATGCGTTACGAAAAATTACGACGTACGGATTTCGTACGATTGTCGTACGAAGTGGCCCCATTGGAATGAATGGGGCCAATCGGAGGACGGCAGCTAGATCGAAGGACAGGTAGCTAGAACTCCAGTACTGTGAGTGTATGGAGCAGCTATGGGATAAAACAGCATTAGGTCAAAAGTTTGGACACCCCGGCCCCCCAGTACTGTGTGTAATGGAGCCACGGGTCAAAAGTTTGGACACCCCGGCCCCCCAGTACTGTGTGTAATGGAGCCACGGGTCAAAAGTTTGGACACCCCCGAACGGCCAGAGCAACCTAGCGTGCATAGCTGATTGATGTATTTGCACGTTGCGTAGCAACGTGCAAACACCATTTAATCTAATTTATGCATATAAATCACCTAGCAACCACCTAGAAACACCATAGCAACCACCACAGATACCATAGCAACACCTTAGCAACCGCCTAGCAACACCTTAGCAACCACCTAGCAACCACCTAGCAACACCTTAGCAACCTCCCCGGATACCATAGCAACACCTTAGCAACCGCCTAGCAACACCTTAGCAACCGCATAGCAACCACTTAGCAACACCTTAGCAACCACCCCGGATACCATAGCAACACCTTAGCAACCACCTAGCAACTGCTTAGGAGTGACCTACCAACCACTTAGCAACACCATAGCAACCACCCTGGATACCATAGCAACACCTTAGCAACCGCCTAGCAACACCCTAGCAACCACCTAGCAACCACCTAGCAACACCTTAGCAACCACCCCGGATACCATAGCAACACCTTAGCAACCGCCTAGCAACACCCTAGCAACCACCTAGCAACCACCTAGCAACACCTTAGCAACCACCCCGGATACCATAGCAACACCTTAGCAACCGCCTAGCAACATCCTAGCAACCACCTAGCAACCACCTAGCAACACCTTAGCAACCACCCCGGATACCATAGCAACACCTTAGCAACCGCCTAGCAACACCTTAGCAACCACCCCGGATACCATAGCAACACCTTAGCAACCACCTAGCAACTGCTTAGGAGTGACCTACCAACCACTTAGCAACACCATAGCAACCACCCTGGATACCATAGCAACACCTTAGCAACCGCCTAGCAACACCCTAGCAACCACCTAGCAACCACCTAGCAACACCTTAGCAACCACCCGGATACCATAGCAACACCTTAGCAACCGCCTAGCAACACCCTAGCAACCACCTAGCAACCACCTAGCAACACCTTAGCAACCACCCCGGATACCATAGCAACACCTTAGCAACCGCCTAGCAACACCCTAGCAACCACCTAGCAACACCTTAGCAACCACCCCGGATACCATAGCAACACCTTAGCAACCGCCTAGCAACACCCTAGCAACCACCTAGCAACCACCTAGCAACACCTTAGCAACCACCCCGGATACCATAGCAACACCTTAGCAACCGCCTAGCAACACCTTAGCAACCACCTAGCAACACCTTAGCAACCACCCCGGATACCATAGCAACACCTTAGCAACCGCCTAGCAACACCCTAGCAACCACCTAGCAACCACCTAGCAACACCTTAGCAACCACCCCGGATACCATAGCAACACCTTAGCAACCGCCTAGCAACCACCTAGCAACCACCTAGCAACCGCCTAGCAACCACCTAGCAACCACCTAGCAACACGTTAGCAACCACCCCGGATACCATAGCAACACCTTAGCAACCGCCTAGCAACACCTTAGCAACCACCTAGCAACCACTTAGCAACACCTTAGCAACCACCCCGGATACCATAGCAACACCTTAGCAACCGCCGAGCAACACCCTAGCAACCACCTAGCAACACCTTAGCAACCACCCCGGATACCATAGCAACACCTTAGCAACCGCCTAGCAACACCCTAGCAACCACCTAGCAACACCTTAGCAACCACCCTGGATACCATAGCAACACCTTAGCAACTGCCTAGCAACACCTTAGCAACCACCTAGCAACCACTTAGCAACACCTTAGCAACCACCCCGGATACCATAGCAACACCTTAGCAACCACCTAGCAACCACCTAGCAACCACCTAGCAACACCTTAGCAACCACCCCGGATACCATAGCAACACCTTAGCAACCGCCTAGCAACCACCTAGCAACCACCTAGCAACACCTTAGCAACCACCCCAAATACCATAGCAACACCTTAGCAACCGCCTAGCAACACCTTAGCAACCGCCTAGCAACCACCTAGCAACCACCTAGCAACACCTTAGCAACCACCCCGGATACCATAGCAACACCTTAGCAACCACCTAGCAACACCTTAGCAACCACCTAGCAACACCATAGCAGATACCAGCCAGCACTGCAATCACACTCGCAGTTTCTGTAGGAACTGCAATCTAGTTCCACCTGTTTTTTGTCCGGTTAACTAGTGCCGCAGTTTTCGAAATATCGACTTCGTTCAAAAGAGAAAACGTGCGTCCATATCGGGAATGGTGGGCTTGTATACAGCTTTCCGATCGGACTTACGTTTTTCGTAAAAACTTCGTAAGTACGCGTTTTTTTGCCCATTGAAAATGAATGGGCAGAACTTTGCACGCCCGTGGACGTCGCAATGTTTGAAATACGAAGATGAAACCAATTGAGGACCTGTAGAACTTATTGAGCTCTTTCCGAAAATATGCGTTACGAAAAGTTACGACGTACGGATTTCGTACGAATGTCGTACGAAGTGGCCCCATTGGAATGAATGGGGCCAATCGGAGGACGGCAGCTAGATCGAAGGACAGGTAGCTAGAACTCCAGTACTGTGAGTGTATGGAGCAGATATGGGATAAAACAGCATTAGGTCAAAAGTTTGGACACCCCGGCCCCCCAGTACTGTATGTAATGGAGCCATGGGTCAAAAGTTTGGACACCCCGGCCCCCCAGTACTGTGTGTAATGGAGCCACGGGTCAAAAGTTTGGACACCCCCGAACGGCCAGAGCAACCTAGCGTGCATAGCTGATTGATGTATTTGCACGTTGCGTAGCAACGTGCAAACACCATTTAATCTAATTTATGCATATAAATCACCTAGCAACCACCTAGAAACACCATAGCAACCACCCCGGATACCCTAGCAACACCTTAGCAACCGCCTAGCAACACCCTAGCAACCACCTAGCAACCACCTAGCAACACCTTAGCAACCATCCCGGATACCATAGCAACACCTTAGCAACCGCCTAGCAACACCCTAGCAACCACCTAGCAACCACCTAGCAACACCTTAGCAACCACCCCGGATACCATAGCAACACCTTAGCAACCGCCTAGCAACACCTTAGCAACCACCTAGCAAACACCTAGCAACACCTTAGCAACCACCCCGGATACCATAGCAACACCTTAGCAACCGCCTAGCAACACCTTAGCAACCACCTAGCAACCACCTAGCAACACCTTAGCAACCACCCCGGATACCATAGCAACACCTTAGCAACCGCCTAGCAACACCTTAGCAACCACCTAGCAACCACCTAGCAACACCTTAGCAACCACCCCGGATACCATAGCAACACCTTAGCAACCGCCTAGCAACACCCTAGCAACCACCTAGCAACCACCTAGCAACACCTTAGCAACCACCCCGGATACCATAGCAACACCTTAGCAACCGCCTAGCAACACCCTAGCAACCACCTAGCAACCACCTAGCAACACCTTAGCAACCACCCCGGATACCATAGCAACACCTTAGCAACCGCCTAGCAACACCCTAGCAAACACCTAGCAACCACCTAGCAACACCTTAGCAACCACCCAAGATACCATAGCAACACCTTAGCAACCGCCTAGCAACACCCTAGCAACCACCTAGCAACCACCTAGCAACACCTTAGCAACCACCCCGGATACCATAGCAACACCTTAGCAACCGCCTAGCAACACCCTAGCAACCACCTAGCAACCACCTAGCAACACCTTAGCAACCACCCCGGATACCATAGCAACACCTTAGCAACCGCCTAGCAACACCCTAGCAACCACCTAGCAACCACCTAGCAACACCTTAGCAACCACCCCGGATACCATAGCAACACCTTAGCAACCGCCTAGCAACACCCTAGCAACCACCTAGCAACCACCTAGCAACACCTTAGCAACCACCCAAGATACCATAGCAACACCTTAGCAACCGCCTAGCAACACCCTAGCAACCACCTAGCAACCACCTAGCAACACCTTAGCAACCACCCCGGATACCATAGCAACACCTTAGCAACCACCTAGCAACCACCTAGCAACCACCTAGCAACACCTTAGCAACCACCCCAAATACCATAGCAACACCTTAGCAACCGCCTAGCAACACCTTAGCAACCGCCTAGCAACACCTTAGCAACCACCTAGTAACCACCTAGCAACACCTTAGCAAGCACCCCAGATACCATAGCAACACCTTAGCAACCGCCTATCAACACCTTAGCAACCGCCTAGCAACACCTTAGCAACCACCTAGTAACCACCTAGCAACACCTTAGCAACCACCCCGGATACCATAGCAACACCTTAGCAACACCTTAGCAGATACCAGCCAGCACTGCAATCACACTCGCAGTTTCTGCAGGAACTGCAATCTAGTTATTATTATTATTCCACCTGTTTTTTGTCCGGTTAACTAGTGCCGCAGTTTTCGAAATATCGACTTCGTTCAAAAGAGAAAACGTGCGTCTATATCGGGAATGGTGGGCTTGTATACAGCTTTCCGATCGGACTTACGTTTTTCGTAAAAACTTCGTAAGTACGCGTTTTTTTGCCCATTGACAATGAATGGGCAGAACTTTGCACGCCCGTGGACGTCGCAATTTTTGAAATACGAAGATGAAACCAATTGAGGACCTGTAGAACTTATTGAGCTCTTTCCGAAAATATGCGTTACGAAAAGTTACGACGTACGGATTTCGTACGAATGTCGTACGAAGTGGCCCCATTGGAATGAATGGGGCCAATCGGAGGACGGCAGCTAGATCGAAGGACAGGTAGCTAGAACTCCAGTACTGTGTGTAATGGAGCAGCTATGGGATAAAACAGCATTAGGTCAAAAGTTTGGACACCCCGGCCCCCCAGTACTGTGTGTAATGGAGCCACGGGTCAAAAGTTTGGACACCCCGGCCCCCCAGTACTGTGTGTAATGGAGCCACGGGTCAAAAGTTTGGACACCCCCGAACGGCCAGAGCAACCTAGCGTGCATAGCTGATTGATGTATTTGCACGTTGCAAACACCATTTAATCTAATTTATGCATATACATCACCTAGCAACCACCTAGAAACACCATAGCAACCACCACAGATACCATAGCAACACCTTAGCAACCACCTAGCAACACCTTAGCAACCACCCCGGATACCATAGCAACACCTTAGCAACCGCCTAGCAACACCTTAGCAACCACCTAGCAACACCTTAGCAACCACCCCGGATACCATAGCAACACCTTAGCAACCGCCTAGCAACACCTTAGCAACCACCTAGCAACCACCTAGCAACACCTTAGCAACCACCCCGGATACCATAGCAACACCTTAGCAACCGCCTAGCAACACCCTAGCAACCACCTAGCAACCACCTAGCAACACCTTAGCAACCACCCCGGATACCATAGCAACACCTTAGCAACCGCCTAGCAACACCTTAGCAACCACCTAGCAACCACCTAGCAACACCTTAGCAACCACCCCGGATACCATAGCAACACCTTAGCAACCGCCTAGCAACACCTTAGCAACCACCTAGCAACCACCTAGCAACACCTTAGCAACCACCCCGGATACCATAGCAACACCTTAGCAACCGCCTAGCAACACCTTAGCAACCACCTAGCAACCACCTAGCAACACCTTAGCAACCACCCCGGATACTATAGCAACACCTTAGCAACCGCCTAGCAACACCTTAGCAACCACCTAGCAACCACCTAGCAACACCTTAGCAACCACCCCGGATACCATAGCAACACCTTAGCAACCGCCTAGCAACACCCTAGCAACCACCTAGCAACCACCTAGCAACACCTTAGCAACCACCCAAGATACCATGGCAAACACCTTAGCAACTGCCTAGCAACACCCTAGCAACCACCTAGCAACCACCTAGCAACCACCTAGCAACACCTTAGCAACCACCCCGGATACCATAGCAACACCTTAGCAACCGCCTAGCAACACCTTAGCAACCACCTAGCAACCACCTAGCAACACCTTAGCAACCACCCCGGATACCATAGCAACACCTTAGCAACCGCCTAGCAACACCTTAGCAACCACCTAGCAAACACCTAGCAACACCTTAGCAACCACCCCGGATACCATAGCAACACCTTAGCAACCGCCTAGCAACACCTTAGCAACCACCTAGCAACCACCTAGCAACACCTTAGCAACCACCCCGGATACCATAGCAACACCTTAGCAACCGCCTAGCAACACCTTAGCAACCACCTAGCAACCACCTAGCAACACCTTAGCAACCACCCCAGATACATAGCAACACCTTAGCAACCGCCTAGCAACACGCTAGCAACCACCTAGCAACCACCTAGCAACACCTTAGCAACCACCCCGGATACCATAGCAACACCTTAGCAACCGCCTAGCAACACCCTAGCAACCACCTAGCAACCACCTAGCAACACCTTAGCAACCACCCCGGATACCATAGCAACACCTTAGCAACCGCCTAGCAACACCCTAGCAACCACCTAGCAACCACCTAGCAACACCTTAGCAACCACCCAAGATACCATAGCAACACCTTAGCAACCGCCTAGCAACACCTTAGCAACCACCTAGCAACCACCTAGCAACACCTTAGCAACCACCCCGGATACCATAGCAACACCTTAGCAACCGCCTAGCAACACCCTAGCAACCACCTAGCAACCACCTAGCAACACCTTAGCAACCACCCCGGATACCATAGCAACACCTTAGCAACCGCCTAGCAACACCCTAGCAACCACCTAGCAACCACCTAGCAACACCTTAGCAACCACCCCGGATACCATAGCAACACCTTAGCAACCGCCTAGCAACACCTTAGCAACCACCTAGCAACACCTTAGCAACCACCCCGGATACCATAGCAACACCTTAGCAACACCATAGCAGATACCAGCCAGCACTGCAATCACACTCGCAGTTTCTGTAGGAACTGCAATCTAGTTAATACTATGTTTCCCTATCATTATTTTTATTATTATTTTTATACTATTTTATTTTTTAATTATTGAATTAATTATATGTATTTTGTCCTTCTTTATGTGAAACATTTTGATCTGCCACGATGCACAAAATGTTCTATACACATAAACTTTCATTTCTTTATTTAGATTTATATTTTGTCATATAAGAGGACAATTCCATTTAAATGACTTACAATAATAAACAAACAAAAAAAAAACAAGATTTTCCCCAAATGTTTGATTTGCAGTTGTTTGTTGGAAGGGGTCAAAGTTAATCTTGTAAGCTCATTTTAAACCTGCTATATTTATTATTGGTACAGTCAATAGCTTCTCTTTCCAGGTTGAATCATTTCTGCTGAGCCTTTAGTAGAAATGATACTCTCCACTGTATCTCTTTATTTTTGTTACTTTTGACCCAAAATATTTAATTCCAGACACATAACTACTAAAACTACAGGAACAGCGTGTTGTATCACTGTCTCTGCTTTTCTGAAGTAGAAATTTCATGCATTTCACGCATTTGTCACCTCTCGTCTAGATTACCAAACTCATTATTTTTATGTCTTCCTGCCAAGTCCCTCAATAAAGTGTAAAACATCCCAAATTCTGCAGCCTCAATATTTATTCACACGAAGAAATCTGTGCAGAATACCCATGACGTTCCTTTCTAATTATACTGGCTTGCTGTCAAATACATTTGCTCATTGTAACATATGGCACCAGATGATTTTTCTGCATTCTACCGTTTTAGACTCCTCCATTCCTAAACTCCATCCTCTGCAGCTATTCTGCTTTCCTCTTCTTCCTTTTCCCGTCTATCATGGGAGCGAGATCATTTAGTGCCGCTGTCCTCAAACCGCGCACATCCTCCTCCAACATCAGTGTGCTTAAAGTCTCTCATCTTTTAAGACTTAACTTTAGACATACCTTTTCACTTAGTAAAACCACGGCAATATTAAATATTAATCACGCTGTATTCAGGACTCATACAGCCAATATACTATAATAAAGCCCTGCTTCTCCTTTTACTTTGTAATATTCTATTCTTTGAAAAATAGACATTTTATTTTTGTGTAGCAGCCTTGAGTCAGAGAAATAACTTTCCTAAAGAGGATTATTGGTATTCATTTTTATGACCCTTAACTTCTTAATTTCATGTTATTAGCAGCTTCACTATTATTCTGACATGTGAAAAACAGGAAAAATAAGCAAATTCTTTCTAAGCGTAGGTGTGCCCAACCTTTGGCATGCTACTTATGCACAAAGAACAATTACAATATGACATAATGTGAAGGATAAATGAAAAACTATAATTTTAACTTGTGTCTTGTACCATGAAAGTAAAAGAAAGAGCATAAGGCCAGTTATGGAAAATAAAAGGAGACAGAAATGCCTATAATCATTATTTTGAAAACAACTCAGAAATAAAAACTCAACAAAGTGCTTTTGTGTGATGAGTAGGGGTTCCTTTAGAATTGTATTATTAACTGGGCATTCATATGCAAAATTTTACACTTACTGGCCACTTTATTAGAAACACCTTCCTTGTTATTCCACTTACTGGCCACTTTATTAGAAATACCAGTTTAAAACTTTTATTAGAAACACATACTGTATACTTTTTATACTGTTATTATACTACTGCTGCAAATAGCACTTCACATAAATATTAATACTTTTCTATTAATACTAATATTAATACTTATATTTACTTATAATTATAATTATAATATACTTATAATTACTATATATATATATATATATATATATATATATATATATACAGTGAAGGAAATAATTTCTTGATCCCTTGCTGATTTTGTAAGTTTGCCCACTGACACAGACATGAACAATCCATCATTTTAACAGTGAGAGGTAGAAAATCAAAATACAATCCAGAAAATCACATTGTATGAATTATATGAATTTATTTGCATTTTTCAGAAAGAAATAAGTATTTAATCCGTCTGGCAAACAACACTTAATACTTGGTGGCAAAGCCCTTGTTGGCGAGAACAGCAGTCAGACGTTTTTTGTAGTAAATGATGTTTTTTGTGCACGTTAGGAGGAATTTTGGTGCACTCTTCTTTGCCGATCATCTCAAAATCATCAAGATTTTGAGGCTGTTGCTTGGCAACACAGAGCTTCAGCTTCCTCCACAAGTTTTCAGGTCTAGAGACTGGGTAGGCCACTCCATGACCTTAATTTGCTTCTTTTTTTAGCCACTTCTATTGCCTTGGCTGCATGTTTTGGGTCAATGTCATGCTGGAAGACCCAGCCACCACATATTTTTAATGTCCTGGCGGAGAGAAGGAGGTTGTCACTCTTGTCACTCAGGATTTTATGGTACGTGGCATAATCCATTCTCCCATTAATGCGATGGAGTGGTTCTGTGCCCTTAGCAGAGAGACACCCCAACACATATTGTCAGGGGCGTAGCAGCAAATTCTGGGCCCTGTACACCCTCTATGTTAATGGGCCCCTATCCATGCCAGTAAACAAAGGAAAGTGAGCGAAAAAAAAAATCTGGATTTTCATGGGCCCCTCTCCCTACTCGGGCCCTGGGTAGTCAGGTCCACTTTTCCCCCCACTACCACGCCCATGCATATTGTTCCCACCTTCATGCTTGATAGTGGGGACTGTGTTTTTTGGGTAAACAGGTGACAATTTAAGCTGTCTATAATGCAGGTAACGAGTTGATTAGGAGCGTCTAACTGGTCAGAGCATCTAACACGTCTAACATCACAAAACCCATTCTTACTTAAAATGTAAATTGCAATTAAAAGAAATTAATTGATTCTTAGATTGATAAGAACTGTATTTACTGCAGCTTAGCCTTTAGCATGTTTAGCCTATCCATTTAAATGAGCGTTGAGCAATGAACTGATATTTGGAATTAGATAAAGTACATAATAGCCAATTAGTAGAGAGGTTTTTACATAGATTCATCTTAAAGGGATAAGGGATTAGGGATTTAGAGACCTCTCTGGTGAGAATGTGTCACTGCACACAGCAGCATGTGGAAGAGTACTTTTAATGCATGTCATGTGTAAAAAAAAAACTGCTGAGTTTTTGTAGAAAGAAATTACATCAAACACACCTACCAAAACACTCTGATTTAGAATTAACATATTTGCTGTAGCAGAGCTGGTTTTATAAGGACACTGATACCATCAAATAGAGTATTGTGTTATGAATTCAAAAGAACAAAGTGTAAGACTGCTAATGCTAAGAGACAAAAACGATTATAGAATGTTACAATAAAGTATATCTATTTGTAATCCCAGAAATAATTGATTATTCTTAGTCTTATCGCTTTGTTAAATTACATCTGTGCTATTAGTTTTAAGGAATTATTAAAGTGATCGCAAAAAGATCAAACAGCAATTTGGCACTGTATAATTCATAATTACTGCAATCTAACAGCGTCTATCGTGTTACTTTGCTTGGCAAGACAGCAGCATCCTCTGGCAGCATTATTTGGCTTCATCGACACACAGCACAGTGGCATTGTGACTTCACACGGCCTCATCAGCACCAAGTTAACATCTGCAGCAGCCAGCCACGAATAATCAGGAGCAAATAATGCAGCCTGCTCCAGAAATAGGCCTTTCATCAGGGCCAACAGCGTGCCGTTTTCTTGCTGCTTTCATTAAACACGAAAATAAGATTATTGCAATGTTACACTCATCGCAGTGATAATGAGTGCATGGATCTCTCTCTCTCTCTCTCTCTCTCTCTCTCTCTCTCTCACACCTAGCCGTCAGCAGCTCCTAATTTGTGCTTCACGTTTCAGAGCGAAGGACGTTCACACAGTGGCAGCTTCGGAATTGACAATTATTCTTGTTTTCATATGGAGAGGCATCAGTGAACCCACAGCGCGGTGTCACGACTCATGCTAATCAGCATTTTGTAAATCTTAGTCTGAACGGGAAACTAGGAATGCTTAACTAATCCAAGACCAATCCTAACGTGAGCGCCTCAAAGCATATTACACGGCTAAAGCCAGACTTATCAGCAGTGAGTGGCTCTACAGGATTCTCTACACATGTGAATTTCAAAAAAAAAAAATCCAAAAAAGAAACAAAGGAATGAGGCAGTAAAGCATGCTCTGCCTGAGGATCATAAGTTACAGGTGCATCTTTTAAAAATGTAATATCTTTAAAAAGTTTCTTTATTTCAGTAATTCATTTCAAAATGTGAACATTATATGTTATATAGATGTTTTACACATAGAGTGATCTATTTAAAGTGTTTATTTAAATAAATATTTATTTATTTAATATTTATTTTATTTTATTGTTGATGATTATGGCTTACAGCCAATGAAACCCCAAAAATCAGTGTCTCAGATCATTAGTATATTATATTAGATCAATTGGTACTTTTGACAAGTGTGGGCACTTTGCTAAGTCCTGCTGAAAAAATGAAATCCACATCTACATAAAAGCTGATACTTAATACAACTTGATATAACACCTTGGATCAACATTAGCAAATCACATGTCTCTCTAAACCATCACTGATTGGTGAAACTTCACACTAGACTCAAGCAGTTTGGACTGTGTGTCTCTCCTCTCTTCCTCCAGACTCTGCTGCCTTGATTTTCAAATGAAATATAAAATTTACTGATGATCAGTGATGGTTTGGAGAGACATGTCATCTGCTGGTGTTGATCCACTGTGTTTTATTATCAAGTCTAAAGTCGGTGAGTGTTTTCCCACAAAATCTTACAGCACTACATGCTTCCCTCTGCCGACAACTTTTATGGAGATGCCGATTTTATTTTCCAGCAGGACTTGGCATATCATTTTCTGTTTTCATTCATCAACAATAAAATAAAATAAAAGTTTAAAATAGATAAATCTGTGTGTAATACATCTATATACTACATTACTGAAATAAAGTAACTTTTTATTGATATTTAATTTTTTTGAGATTCACCTGTAACTTGTGATTCTGGGCCAGAGCATGCTTTACTGTCTTTCTGTTTTTGTTTTTTTTTTTGGATCTTTTTTTCTCCCTAATTGAGTCATTTACAATTCCAAAGAAAACATTTTTTTTTTTAATAATTTTATTTCTGATATTTCTCCCAATTTGTTTATCCAATTCTCCCACCCCTTTGTGCGTCCTCATCACCGGTGGCACCTGCGACTCTTGGAGGATGCGGACGAGCACACGCCTCCTCCGACACGTGTGAAGTCAGTCACCCCTTTTTTCGAGCTGCTGCTAATGAATCACTGCCTGAGCAGCTAGCTCACTCGAAGGAAAGCACAGCGGCTAGTTTCCGATACATCCGTTTCCAGACGCCTCGTGCCGCCCGGCACCACCTTTAAGCATGATGGGGAGAGAGCGCCATCTACCCACCCGGAGGGAACACCACCCCTTACAAACTCACTCTGCACCCGACATACTTACACTACAGTCACTCTGCACCCACCCAGACCCTTCTGATCACGCACGTTTACATTCACATATTATCCTATTGTTTAGTTGTAAACAGCAATGCAAACATCTTGAGTATTTATAGTTTATATATATTTAAAATAAAACATTTCAGACCTGAATTACATATGTACGGTGGCCACCGTAGTAAGAACTTCTAAAGTCTAAAAACGCTGGCTGGTCTGAGGAGGTATAGAGGTTAAAAGAAGCATAAAATAAAAGGCCCTGAGTTAAAATTGGATGGTGTAAATGGAGTCACTGCAACATTAACTGTTAGGAATATGGCACCATTATGTTCCCTAATTACAGGTGTCAGAGATGTTACATTGAGGGTACTACCTCAGGGACACAGACAGGATGTACACTTTAAGACTGGTACATGTAAATGAGCTTTTTCCCAGCTGGTTGCCTTGTGAAGCTCCTCAATAATAGTAATAATAATTCCTCTGTATAACTTCACCTCATTTTGGATGGACAGAATGCTGTTATATACAAAAATGTTCAAAAGTATATTGCTGTAAAAACACAATTCTAATATGTTAATGATTAACAGATTTCAAATAAATGAATTCTCACTGATTCTGAAAATCTGAAAGAAAGAAAAACAAACAAAAATATTGCAAAAGAAAAACTGTGGAACATTAATAATTTATGATGTCATTATTATCAACAGTACCTCATTTTTTAAAGGTTGACATCATATATTGTTTGACAGAAAATTATTTTAAACAGATAAATATATATATATTTAGCATTGTGTAAAGTCCTGCGAATTTAATAACATCAAAGAACAATACATTTTAAAATGATATCTTTTTAGCTTTGTTTCTAGATGTGTACTATCACGCTGGCCAGACAAATGCAGATATCAAAAACAGTATTTATTTAAGAGACTAGACAAAAAGGGACTATATACAATATATCAAGAATGGTCAGGCAGTCCAGGTAATACACAGTAAATACAGTAATAATAGGGATAAGGCAACTAGGCAATCTATAGAATAGGAAGGCAAAAGAGTAAACAAAGACAAAAACAGATACAACAGTAACGGAATAGACGAAACAGGGAAACGCGTTGTAAGAGAGCTAGGTTAACTAGGTGCAATTCTTAGCAAAGAACAAACAGAAACGAGAGGTTTTTATTCACAAGTGAGCAGGTGAAAGCGATCAGTAGCTCGGAGAGTGGGAACGCCAGAGCATTATGTGATCAGTGGTTGTGAGAGTTCGGGTTTGTGTGCATGCTGGGAACTGGAGTCCATTGCAAAGAGTTCAGAGTCCAGAACAGGCAGGCTGACAGCTTCAGGACTGACATTTACTGTATAGACTAGGACCTAAGTGATAGGACTTTAAACTATGTTTACACACATATTACATATTACATTAAATTCCTTTATTTATCAGATTAAATCAGTACAATTAAGACACTTTTCCACAATATTGGACCTTTTGAGATTAAGTATCAAAATGTTAAAATCCTGAACAGCCAAAGCCAGGACATAAAACGACTTTGTTTGTATGGGAATGTGAATGATATCATTTTGTCTCAGTCTGATTTCACTTAAAAACGACACTTCAGTGTGTAAATACACATTATAATACTTGTGGTGATAGCCACTGAGTCATGCTGAACAAATCTGTTATTTTGTCATTAGTTCCATCACAACAGCTATTTGCTTTTGTCGCTAATTTCTTGCAACCTGCGGCTATTAAAGCATGAGAAGCGCTTTATAAACACTTGAAATGACACAATAATGAAGCAGCTTGTTGGAGCTGCTGAGAATTTAACATGAGACTTTTTGAAAAGCTTTTCAAAACAGAAAAAGAGAACAAAAGGCGAGCGCCGGCTATCGCTCCGCGGTCTAAACCAATGTGCTGGATGAGATACATTTCATCTCATTGCGATTTATTGCACTTCTATGCTTATTCAAATGATCAAACAGATCACTGTGGCCACATGGCTTCACTACACTAAGCTCAATCCAAACCAGTCCTGAGGGGCATCAGCTAATGCCTGATTGATCCTTTTCCTGCAGCTCTGAGAAGCAAATATACAACAAACACAGTCTAAATAAGTCCAACTGTGCAGGTAAAGGGTTTTGGCATAGGTTCTAAACAACAGCGTTTTTACACCTGAATCTCCAAACTAGTTTCTACACACAAAAACTGTGTGTGCAGTTTGAGAGCGAATAAGTAACTTTACCAAATTGCGTTTGTGGAATGCTGTCAGTTCAGCAAACATCTACCAGGTGATGTGCTGAATTCCATCTCACAGTTACAAAACATACAGGAATCATAAGAGTAAGTGTTTGTATCTATACTGCTGCATGACACCCCTGCATGTTTCAGCACAACACCCCTTTTCCTTGGTTTGTTTGATGTCTGAGGACAGCCTGCCTCAACTTCCTGAAATTGATCCAAAATTACAGAGAATATATTTTACTTGTGTGATATTTTCCCATCAAATCAAATAATAGTTTGCAGTTTTTTTCTTGTGTCAGTATAATTATTCCAAAATAATATGAGTTAATGTACTAGATGTAAAATCAGAAGAGATTGTTGAAAATTATTTTTAGACTTTTTTAGATTTTTTTTATAATAATATATAAAATCAGAATATTTCAATGTGCTGAGTAACTGACTTTAACCCTTTCCAGTTTAAGGACATTATCTCGATTTTTGAATATTTTCTTAATTTTGCCTTTAAAGGCACTTTCATTTAAAATTACATATTTTATATCAAAATATTCACAGATATTCGCAGAAATGACCTTGAAAATAAAAGTAAACAGCACTGAAATCTGCAGTGGAACTCTTCTTAAATGACTTCTGATCACGCCCAGGAAAGCCCACTTTCAACGTCTTTCGCTGCATCAGCCTGATTTTTTTTTTACACGCTGCCTAATGCACTAAAGTTTCCAGCATGCTAATAAACACTTGCACCTCGAACTTCATTGGTATGCCAGGGCGAGGATGACAGTTTGAAATATTGATGCATTTCCCTGCTTACCCTAATCACTGTATTCATAATAATGATGACTGGAATGAGATTTAGAATAGTGAGCATGGATTGTTTAGGGGAGCTCCTCCTCCCCCCTTCCAAAATGATTCTGCCTGCTTTGCATGATTTAATTTGCAGAGTTCAGCTTGGCTGGTTGAGTATCAGACAGTGATGGAGGTACATTTGTATCTGGCTCAGGCTTGCATGACGAGGCATAATCAGGTTAGCTGTACCAAAGGTCACACTGCGAGTCCAGTGGTTGGTAAGTTGGAATTCAGGATAACTCTTGTTGTAGGAGTGTGTTAACATCAGTGTTTTCCACTATTTTGGTTGTACACAGCATAGAAATGCATAATTAAACACTTAGTCTTAAAAGAAAGGAGAAAAAAATTTGATTGTGATTAATCACAGATTTTTTTTTTATCGATTGACACCACTAATAATAAATACATGGATCAAATCATATTTTGATAATATTTTCCTTTATATTGAGCAACAGTATTTGTAGTTTTTTTTTTCCAATTTGCACACAAACCAGCAATTTTCTTGTGAGTTTACTGTATAGTGTGACTATACACAATTTATAACCACAAGCAGATGAAGGGAATAATGTTGTGGAAAGTATGGAATAAAATCTGGAATAGACAGTAATTAAAAAGTCACTTCTCCTGCCGATAGTTTGGTTATGAGGGGAATAGGCAGGCAGGAAGTCCTGAGAAAATCTGACAAGGACAAAACTGTTATGGCCAATCAAATATTTTGGTCGGATGATCTTGCCAATGTTAAGGCTTTTGGATTGCCCAGTCGGACGTTTTGAGTACCACCTGATGTTGGGCTGAGGAGTAAAAAAAATTGATTCATTTGCAACAGATGTTGGGCCCAGAGATATGTAAAGGCAGAAAAGTCTATCCAGACAACACTGAACCACCAGAACCATCAAAAAAAAACCTTACTTAGCAATATAACATACACATTCAAGCTGTGCAAGTAGCTCATTTAGAGGAACAGCAATGTTATTTTATTGTTTATTCTGCTTATTGTTGAGGTAAAACTTGGGTTTGCGCTCTGTAGCTTGTCTGTGTGCATTTAACGAGTGGGGGTGTATCCACATTGGGTGTTCACAGTGCGCATGGCGCTCTTATAGGAATTGACTCTGATGATTGATTGTTGTCATGGTTTTAATCAGTCAGCGGTAAACCTGTGTTTTCCGCCTCCAAACACACCAGAAATGTACTTGAACATACCTCACATCCAGACCACCACGCCCATCAGTGTAGATTTATTCCTAAAATCTGAGAGTTTTTTAATATACAAAATCAGATCAGGAGTATAAAACATGTGTAGATGTTTGACATGAGTATGAAAAAAGATAGAAGGCTCATATAAGCAAAGAATAAGGCTTTCTGAAAACAAGAGATATGTTTTCTTGTTCATGTTTTTGTCTGGTCCTTTGACTTATCGTACTTTACATTTTTTTAGCACTGAATCATTTAAATACAGTTGCATTGTAGGAAATTTTAAAGCCAAGCTATATAATCACAAATACAAGACTCCAATACACTCCATGTGTGCTTCAGCTGAACTGAACCTTTTTTTTCTTGAGTTGGAGTTTGATTGTGAAATAATGTGTAAGAAATTAAAAAATATATATATATTGGTAAAGTGTGGTTCAGCAGCTACCACATCACCAGTACACATGTCTTTCAAGCCAACATTAAAGACATTTATATAACTGTTTACTTTTCTTTAAAGTCACAATTACAGTAAATGTCTGTGATTAATGTCATCTTGTGAAATGGGAACACTTGTTCCCAATAAGATCAGCAACCTCATACTGGATTATTACAACAATTTCCAGTTGAGGGTTACCTCTGGGTCCATAACATCCGAGTGGCACAGGCTAGAGAAGGGGATAATAACAGGCTGCACAATCTCAGTAACCCTTTTTGCACTTCCCGTGAAATCTGCGGAGCA
Source organism: Astyanax mexicanus (assembly GCF_023375975.1). NCBI lineage: Eukaryota > Metazoa > Chordata > Actinopteri > Characiformes > Acestrorhamphidae > Astyanax > Astyanax mexicanus. The sequence goes on from NC_064408.1 coordinate 50,551,974, forward strand.
GGAGTGTCGTGGGCCACTGACCAAGTCTGGAGTGCGGCAGCCACCAATCAGAGCTTACATGGACGACCTGATGGTTACAACATCATCAGTCCCTGGCTGCAGGTGGATCTTACAAGGTCTTGAGAAGCTCATCTTATGGGCAAGAATGAGCTTCAAGCCATCAAAGTCAAGGTCCCTGTTCCTGAAGAAAGGAAAAGTCTTGGACAAGTTCCGCTTCAAGATTGCAGAGTCCACAATTCCGACCCTGTCAGAAGCACCAGTCAAGAGCTTGGGAAAGCTCTTTGACTGCAGCTTAAAGGACACAGCGGCCATCCACAAGACCTGTGAAGATCTTGGTGCCTGGCTCACCAAGGTTGACAAATCTGGGTTGCCAGGTCGTTTCAAGGCTTGGATCTACCAACATGCCATTCTACCCAGAGTGCTGTGGCCGCTACTGCTGTACGACGTCTCCTTGTCAACTGTGGAAGCTTTGGAAAAGAAGATCAGCTGTTACTTGCGAAGGTGGCTTGGATTGCCGAGAAGCCTAAGCAGTGCTGCCTTGTATGGGTCCACAAACACCCTACAGCTCCCCTTCAGTGGCCTCTCAGAAGAGTTTGTGGTGACCCGGACAAGGGAGGTCATGCAGTACAGGGACTCCAGGGACCCCAAAGTGGCAACAGCTGGCATCGAAGTCCGGACAGGCAGGAAGTGGAGTGCGGCCAGAGAGCTACAGGCAGCAGAGTCACGGCTCAGGCAGAAGGCCCTTGTGGGGACGGTGGCAAGAGGGCAAGCAGGCCTGGGATACTTCCCAGGTAGCAAGGTGGACAGCGCCAATGGGAAGGAGCGACAACATCTCCTCCAAAAGGAAGTGCGTGCTGGTGTAGAGGAGGTTAGAGCCAGCAAGATGGTGGGACTCAGCCAGCAGGGTGCCTGGACTAGGTGGGAGAAGACCGAGCAGCGTAAAATCTCATGGCCAGACCTGAGAGGCGGGCTGATGTAAGCCGCATCAGTTTTCTGGTTCAAGCTGTCTACGACACACTGCCAAGCCCTGCAAACCTGTACACCTGGGGTAAGAGTGAAACACCTACCTGCCCACTGTGTGCTGGGAGAGGATCGCTTCAACACCTCCTCAGCAGCTGCCCCAAGGCTTTGGCCGATGGCCGTTACCGTTGGCGCCATGACCAGGTGCTCAAGGCAGTTGCAGAAGCCGTCACCTCAGCGATTCAGTCCAGCAGACTCTGCCCAAGGAAGACCAACATCGCTTTCCTGAGGGCTGGTGCTCATGTGGGAGCTCACTGTGCCATGGGAAGAACACATGGTGGAGGCACATGCAAGAAAGCAGGCTAAATACCTAGACCTGGTGATGGAGTGCAGAAGTCAGGGCTGGAGTGCCTTCTGTGAACCTATTGAGGTGGGATGCCGTGGGTTTGCTGGAGGCTCAACCTGCAAAGCTCTGGCAGGGCTAGGAGTGACAGGAGCTGCTAAGCGGGGAGCCATACGCTCCATTTCAGAAGCCACAGAGAAAGCCACATGCTGGCTTTGGATAAAGAGCGCGAGCCCGTGGATTGGTGCTGCTGGGATGCAGTCCGGGAATTGATCAACCCCGGATGGGTCACCTGAGTGAGGGAGTCTGATGTTGAAAGACCTGAAACCCCCAATGACCCCAGGAACATCACTGATGATGCATCCCAGCGTATCCTAGAGATGTATTCAAAACCTAGTATTTGATTTTAATATAAAATTTTAAGTAAATGTGACAGCAGCACTCAACTGAGGAGCTACTTAGCTGTTAAGAGAAGCTGCAAACTTGCATAATATAAACAGTAATTTCTCAAAAGTAAAGATAATAATAAAATCTCTGAACTGAGTGTTTATGCAGTTTCTCTTTTATGTGTTTTTTTTTTTCATGTCTATTAGAAAGGAAATGCTTTTAAGGTTAAAAATGTGGCAGCTTGCTCTGCCAGCTTACTTGGGCTGAATTTTAAATGGGTCTTTGCTGTGTTATTTTGCCCTGCTTAGGTCATGAAATAAGTTCCTCAACATTCAAATGCAATAAATGCTCAAGAGATACGTTTGTGATTCAGTGCACACATTTAATGTAAAACCATATGTTGGTAAATTGGGCAGAGCACTAGGGAATAGGGGAAATGTGAGGTTCAGCCCTGAAGTAAGGTTAAATTACTATGGTCCAGTGGAAATAGGTTTTATGGTCAGCAGAAGTGGTTCTTAGAACATTAATTGCTTTTGCTTGGGCGTATTGTCGTATATGGATTTAATTTTATGATAAATAAGGTAATTTAGGCTGTACTTTTTTTTTACCTAAAGCTGGAATTACACTACATAATGTCCACGAGTCTGTCCCAGCTGGCTGTAGTCTGCAGACTCTGGTGCAGTCAGAGTAAAAGTATTGTATCCAACAAACATTAGATTTTTTTTAACCTGATTAAGTGGAAATCTGGTATTGTAAACTTTTCAACGAATCCTGTCTTCTGCTCATATTGGCACAACAAAAGTGACTATAAACTGTTGTATTCATAGATATTAAATCGTTTCAAGGTGTATATTACAGAAGAAACCATTTATCTATAGCAAAACAGTGCTTCACATAAAAATGACAAACAAACAGACACAAATTTACAGACAATGTTTTTTTATTCCATCGTATAATAAAGTCGCTACTGCTGCACTATTTATAGCTGCTAAACTAAAATTCATCAAAAATGGAGATACTTGTTTTTTATTGGACAGCATGGATATGCTAAGTGCCTTATTGGCTTTACTTCTTGTTGTGGGAAACAACTAACCCACTAGCCCACAAGAGTGCCCCTTCTTGCAATAAATATGGATGATGTTCCCTTTCTAGATCATCTATGGGTGCCTTTCTGACCTAGGGTAGAAAGAGTACCTTCTATGCCACCCCAAAAAGACAGTGTCCAAAAGTGTTCTTTTCCAGTTGATACAATGGGATGCACTGCAGTTTAGTCTTCTCCTACATGTATGAAAACATGACAAAGTGTCTGGTTCAGTGCTTCCCTACAGAAGAAGTGCTCAGCAGTGGATTAAACTTGATGTGGTGCCCTATTTCTGCTCATCACAGTGTGTTAAACTGTATTTGATGGTGCAAGACTATTTGATTGTTGTCATTGGTGGCACAAATAAAAATAAAAAACTCAGTTCCATTCTTAAAGGTGTCCTTGCTTTACTTTGTCTTGTTCTTTGTGAATACTTCAGGTCTCTGAGTTGTATATGGATGCTGCACATTAAACTCTTCCTAAACCTCTGTCTGCAGTAGCTAGTAAATCGATCAGGAAAAGCACCGTGTCTACCTCAACCTGTGAATTAATATTCACGGCCCCGCCCACCTTGACTTGTGACTTGTGGCTAAACTGTACTAATCAGGGTATCACACATGTAAAGTAACATATGACATTGCAAAGACTGTTATTAGTGTAAAAATGTCTTTATTTTTAATCATTTCTAACTGTTGTTCGTCTTGCTGCCTCGCAGTGCTGTTAGCCAATCAGAGGCGATATTTTGTATGTATGAATATTCATGAGCAAGAGCCGAAATCCTATCGTTTCTCCTCTCTACCCCCCTCTTCCACCGGACTAAAGCAGCATTATACCAGATTCACAAAAAACAGCTCACATGACATTTATTCATTCTAGAGACCACAACTAGACATTTTTAATTAAATAAAAAAGAGATGGAACGAAACTTTTAAACTTGCACCCATTCAATCCTTTTTTTTTTTTTTTTAAGTGGAGTCTCCTTCTAGAATGTACAGCCGCCATTTTTGGATTCATAGTTCATATGAGCATAGTAAAGTACATATTTTCTGGATTACCAGCTTTTCAACCACCTTTACCATCAAAGACCAGCTTAAATCAGTTGAGTGTGATGGCTCATTTGGTCTATCAACAATTTTAACAAACTTGACAAAGCTTGTTGTTGTACTGCTGTGGGCGTGCATGGTCACCCTGGTCTTGGTAAAGCTGATCAAATATTCTCAGTCAAGAAACTTTTCAAGCTTAAAGTGCAACTGGGAGAGATACATAACTAAATGATTTAGGAAAGATAAAAAAAAAAAATCATAAATTGTGTGTAAATGACCCCATAAATGGGGTGACTCCATGCACATATTCTGTTATAAACATATTCCCCAACTCATGACATAACTGACAGTGCTTTTGATCATAGTGACGTATTCTGCTTTTGACTGTCAACTTGCTTGACTCATGACATCCCGTCTGCAGCATACTCATACTCTGCCACCACTAACAGGCAGTTTCAGCAAGTTGCCTCATCTTGGTGGTCAGACCAATGAGAAGCAGTAGTGAGATTTGCCCTGCAGCGCTGCACTGACTGCTATCAGCTGTGTGGATGTTGAGGCAGTACACACTCCTACAGTGACAACATGCTACACACATTACAACTACTACTACAAGAGTGACACTGTAACAGCACAGCACTTCACACAAGATAGGATGTTCCTCAAATTCCAAATATTCTCACAGTGAGTCATATACAGCATTATGAAATCCTCCCAGCTAACACATTTTGGTCAGTAGAACATTTTCTGAACTTCACAATCAATGTTCTTAGAACATTCAGTCTGTCTTAGAATGTTTTATGGATGTTATTAAAATGTTCTTATTTAACATTTTTAAAAGTTTCATTGTGTCATTATTTATCTGCTGGGGACTTTATGTTCTAAGAAACGTACTAAAAATGTTGTGATGCAAAACATTATTATATTACATGTTTTCAAAAAAAAAAAACATTCCTGGAACATTATTTCTGTAACATCAGAGGCTAACTTTCCTGGAACCTTTTCAAAATGTTGCTCAACATTCTTCTTACATCTGTTAGCTGGGCTTTAGCTATGTCAGTATAAGTGTATACTGTAACTGCAGTGCTGTTCAAAACTTTTTGAGGAAAAGTTTGGGCATTCTTCATCAAGATTTGTTTTATTATGAAAAGCTATGTGAATAGAATATTGCAATCCAAAATTCATAAAGTTAAAAATTAAATATTTCTTTAAAATTTAAAGCAACCTTATGGCAACCTTTTACTTAACAAAAATGGATAAAAAGGTCATAAGCAAACTTTCAAGTTTGTTAAAGCTTTTAGCTACAGTAAGAGTATTTCAGTTGTTGGGGAATTTTACAGATTCTATGTATGAAAGTCGTTTAGTTCAGTGTGATTTATGGACTGCCTTTTTAAGATCTATGCACAAACTTTTAACAATGTTTAGCTAAGAGGTGCTGTCAGGAAACTGACCCAGGCAGGGTGACGAGGAAAGAGGACACAAGTGCAGGTAAGGGCTAAATAAATAAATAATTTATTAAATAAATAACAAAGAAACAAGGAATAAGTAACACGAAACAAAGATACACAAATTACCATTAACCAAAACAAATCAGAGAACATAAACTAAGCCAACAAGAGATAATAATAACAAAATAAACAAGGAATATATATACAAGAAAATAAACGAGGAACAGAATAAGTACTAAACTAAATAAGGCAGGGATATATACAGGGAATGTACTAGAAACTAAACACTAAGCAGAGGACTGGGAAACGAGGAAATAAACAAGAAACTAGAAAACATACACAAGAGATTAACTGAGGTAAACACGGAGCAATGACTAGGGCTATGAGACATGGAAGAACACAGAGAGACAAAACAACAGAGGTTAGTGCAAAGACCGACGGAGACAAAGTGGCAGAGGAGGGCTATTTAAAGAAACAGGAAACACACTATAATTGGAAACACCTGGGGAAGGGGCGGAGCTACAAATGAGACAAGTGGTGGAAAAGTACTGAGACGGAAGACACAGGGGAGCACAGGTCACGTGTGGAAGACACACAGAGACATGAGACAGGGCCAAGACGTGACAGGTGCAGAGTGGTCCAGTGGTCTAAAGCTCTGCCATTATGATCGGGAGATTGCTGGTTCAAATTCCTGTCCCTTGCCATCAGCTGCCGGAGCCCTGAGAGAGCAAAATTAGCCCTGCTCTCTCTGGGCGGTTAGATGGCACTTTTCCCCACATCACTCCAAAGGGTGATGTTGATCAGCACAAGGCGTCTGTGAGCTGATGTATCAGAACCGAGTCGCTGTGATTTCCTCCGAGTGCGCTGTGATGCTACTCAGCAATACTGCAGCAGCAGCAGTTCAAAAAGAGGTGGTGGCTGACTTCACATGTATCGAAGAAGGCATGTGCTAGTCTTCACCCTCCTGGTGTTGGGGCATTACTAGTGATAGGGGATATACAGCTGAATGGGTGGGTCAATTGGCCTTACTAAATACGGAGAAAATGGGGGAAAAATTTAATAAATAAAAAAAGAATGTTTAGTCAGAAAGAAAAATATACAATTAAATTATTGTGATTGAAAGAAATGTCTTTGTTTTTTTTTTTTTATTAAATCTCATTATAGTGGACATCAGGTATTGCATCAGAAATGTAAGTCATAAGAGGTTAAGAACTGATATTGTATTTATTCAAGTGGAGTTTTGTTAACATTACTTTTTAATGAATGAACATAAAACAGGATGATAAACGAAACAATCTGAACACTAAACAGTCTCCCTCAGCCCTCTGCTTTCTAAGTATGGAAAAAGGGTAAAAATGGGAGGTAGTGATTCTTCTAGTCCACTACACTGAGAGCACTGAATAAAAATTGTGATTTAAAGGGATAATATGACTGTAGAATTATAAAATCTTACACTACTAAAGTTAAGTTAAGCCCTCACCACAGTCGACAAAAATCAACTGGCAGTTTACTGTGGGTCAGCGGATGTGTTACAGCCATCGAAAAAAAAAAAAAAAACTTTAGTTCACTGTAGAATATGAGATGTGCTTAGGATCATTATACTGATATGGAAGATGTTCTCTTTTCAGAAAGTGTAATGCTTGCATTTAATATGGCTGGTATTCAAGTAAACCTGTTCTTTTCTCTACCAGCTACCAACGCAACATTACTAAAGGCCAAAGCATGACTGATCTACAGTACCTATTTTTCTACCTAGTTATTCTCTTATCAAAAGAAACCACCATGTCTTCTCCAAAAATACCACTCATTTTCACTAAAACCTTTATTTTTAACTTAATCATTCCACAGGCTTATTTGTATGTTTATTAAAACCCATCCAATCATGTGATGCTGAATAATATTGTGTTGAAGGTGCAGTATATGGTGTAGTACACACAGTCCTGCTCACCATTATTGGCACCAACAAAGTTTAAGCACATAATGTGAAATATATCTTGCAGTTACAGAGAAGCTTGGTAGCAAAAGTTGCCAAACTGTCATCAATCCTCATTCATCTTGATCTCTCTGCTGCTTTTGACACATTCAACCACAAGATCCTCCTGTCCATCTTCACCAGTCTTGGTTTCTGTGGTTTGCATCATATGTGGGGGATCATTCCTACCAAGTAATGTGGCAGGGGGGCAACATCTGCTCCATGCAGGCTCTCCACTCGGGTTCCACAAGGCTCAGTGCTTGGTCCTCTTCTTTTCTCACTCTATACTCACTTTCTGGGTGAAATAATATCTTCTCATGGATTCTCATACCACTACTATGCTGATGACACTCAACTAATCCTTTCTTTTCCTCCTTCTGACACTCAGGTTTCATCCCGCATCTCAGCATGTCTCAGTGATGTCTCGTTGTGGATGAGTTCTCATCACCTGAAACTTGACCCCAGCAAGACTGACCTTCTGTTCATTCCAGGATCTACAGGTCTTCACCACAATCTCTCCGTCTCTTTCTGCATCAGATTTAAAACCCAAATGCTGGCCTACAAATCCAAAAACTGGACCAGCTCCTTCATACTTGATGGCCATGGTCAAAGCCAGATCTGCACCAAGAGCTCTTAGAGCTTCCAGTACGGCTCGGCTCGACCCACCATCCCTCAAAACCAACAGAAAACAAACATCCAGACTCCTCTCTGTGCTGCAGGACCAAGGAGGTGGAATGAACTTTCACTGGATGTCAGAACAGAACAGAGTCTCTCACGGTCTTCAAACACCAACTGAAGACTCATCTATTCAAACAGTTATAAACTTAACTTAAAAAAAAAATCTAAACATTCTAAACATTATCAAGCTTGGTTTATGTCTTGATCCCTAGTCTTTACAAACTAGCTATGAATATTTTGAAGTAAACAACAAAGCACTGTTGTAAGTTGCTCTTGATAAGGGCGTCTGCTAAATACCCTAAATTTAAATGTAAATAGCCTTGAAGAAAATAAATGAGTGTGTGAAATCTTTAGGTTTTTTTTTTAGAGAAACTGTGTTTGATGAAAAAAGGAAAAAAAAAACATTTAAAATTTAATATTGAAAAAAAAAATCAATAAATTACTAAAGCATTCTGTGGCACTGGCATTGGCACCATTTACACTAAATCAGTATGGAAACACATTTCCATAAATCACAAATCACCTGTGATAAATTGTTAGAGCCCACATGACATGAATTCCCCAATTATTGATGCTTTAAAAAGCAACATGTTACTCCCTGTTCTCTTGTCACAATGATGAAGACCAAGGAGCTGTCAGAGGACATCAGAATTGCTATTATTAGCAAACACAAGACCTCCAAAGGTTATAAGGTCATCTCCAAAGACCTTGGTATCCTTGTTTCAACAGTGCACAATGTTTTAAAGAAGTCTGTCAAGTATGGAACTGTGAAGAACCTCCCTGGACATGAAGGGAAGAGGTAAATTGATGAGACTTTTCTTCAAAGGTTGGTGCAGAAAGTGAAAAAAACATCATGTCAAACATCCAAAGACCTGAATGCCAACATGGAACAGTTTGGGGTAATGGTTTCACCAAGTACTGTATGCTGCACACTGAACCAAGCAGAGCTTAATGGGTGAAGGCCAAAGAAGGAAACCATTGCTGTAGAAAAGACACAAAAAGAACAATTCATCACAGTTCTTTTGGGAACATGTTCTGTGGACAAAATAAACAAAAATAGAGCTTTTGGCAACACACCAACAGTTTGTTAAAAGGTCAACATACAGTTAATCATTTTTGGCTGAGAAGGATCATTTTTTATAAAAGATTATACAACAGTTAGTTCCGACCTCAAAATCTGATTGGTAGAGAAGTGTACTAGCCGTGATGATATTCATGATAACATCACGGCCTTCTCACACTAAAACTGTATCACTCCGCCGACGCACGCTGGCTGTCTTTTGTGGAAAAAAGGGAAAGAAAATCGCTCGGCTAATGCCTTCTGACAGCCAGAATGCTAACCAGCAAGGCTAAACTAAGTTAAAGCTGAGCTAAAGCAAGCTACGCTAACCTAACCACAGTCCAACCGGATAGCTAAAACCAACACCACCCAGCAAAACAAGCAGAAATGCTCAAAAAATGCGCAGCGTTCACCTGAAGACGATTCCACGGAGCAGGAGAGGAGAGTATTAGCGTTATTTAACGCTCCTAACGTTACCATCTTCGCTTATTCCAACTTTTGCTTTCAAGCTAACTTTCGTGGTGTTAGTCTGTATGAACCATACAACGTTTTGTAGTTAAGTTTCAGTTCTGTTACAGTTGTGGTGGAACTACTTTTTGGCGGAAGGCACAGTCCACATTAAAGCATATTCATTCTTACTTTCTTAAAGTTCTTTGATTTGTTTTCTTTATTCATTTTGTAAAAAAAGAAACTGTTTTATAAAAGCAATAGATCACTCGAGGTCGTTTGTTATCACAAATAATATCATGGCTGTGATGATCTACGACCGAATCACAGCCGGGATGTTATTCGTGATAACACACTCCCTCTCGTGTTCTATTGCTTAGTTAAAACATATTCATTAATGCTGATCTTTACATATTAATTTCCATATTTTTTTTTAAACAGTAAGAGGTTTCTGCAACAAGAAGGGAAAATGCTGACTTAGACACCACACTACGTGACATCCTCATACACCCTGTGCAGCACTTTCTCTAGAGAGCCACAATTGCTAGTTGGTAAACACCCACATGAGGAGGGGCGGAGTAAGGGGGTCTTTTATCCATGAACATACACGCCAGTATTAATCAAGCACAAAAGAACACCAGTGGATCTTAACACAAGGACAAAGGCCTGAAAAGGCCAAGAACCGTCTCTGGGATGATTAAGCTATTTGTATTCTTCTGTATCTACAAGGACGCTACGAACAAGTAGCCTCATAAGCATAAATTGTTGCCTTGAATGCAAATATTTGTATAATATCAGCTAAATTCCTAGAAGCACAGGTCTTAATGAGTCAGTGTTGTGTGAATATAGCTGAGCCTTGGCAGCACTTTAGATTTAGGCTAACTCTTGTAAACATAATCTCATTCATTCCATGCAGACTAGAGGACCTCGACTCTAATGACCTTCACTGTGGCTTATTAAGCTATGGACAGTAAATGCAGTCATATCCCCACTTTAGCCCACCAAGTTGGGTTCATTAAAAAAACACTATCAAAGTTATAAACTGTCCCTTTTCTTTAAAGTTCTTAGACTTCTTAGGCATTCTTCTTAGTTCTTAGGCAGTAATTATCTGCAATGTGGCTCTCAGAAATGCTGTTTTCTTCCTTTAGGGCCATCGTTTTTCAGTGTATGAGATACAGCAGCTTCTGGGCATATAAGCTAAAAAATGTGATAGACATGTGGTCTTAATTACATTTCTAAGTAATTTATGGTTTGACTGAAGTGGATACAGCAATTTACTGATCAATGATCGATACAGTTTTTGTTTTAATGAGAAAATACAGTTTAAAGTAGAGGTGTCAATCGATTAAACAAAATAATCGAATTAATCACAATAATATTCTGTGATTAATCAAGATTAATAATACTTTTTCTTCTTCTTAAGATCTTAGCATTTAGTAACATACTTTCAAGTGTGCATGAAGGAATTAATGTAAGATCTGCTTAATATTTTTAGTGTCACCCTAAAAAAAAAAAAAGAATTGTTTTGATCACAACAATATTCTGAAATATTTTTTTAAATCATGATTAAAAAAAATAATGTTGGTACTGTAGTATCTCGAGCTGTGATGTCATGTAGATGCATGAAATAAGTCTTCGCTGATACCGTTCTTTGTATATAAGAAAATTTATTACAAAAAAAAGAATAATTAGTACAAAAGATAACAGCATCATATTCAAGCACCTAGGTTTGCTTGGAGAGAGTTCTTTTCCCAAATCTGATCTGTAGCTCTCTGGCTGGAATTGCTGAAGTCCAGCCTTTATGTTTGAAAACACCTCACAGCTGGAAACACTTAACATACGCTCCTATAGCGCACATACATAGAACATACACAAGTTAGTCTGACGCAATGCATAGGAGGGGAAAGAAGTGCTCCCCCACACTAGCCTATGCTTGAAAAAACAAATGTGTTTAAGTTAGGGCTTACTCCATCAGTTCCCTGTGGTCCAGTGGTCATTCTGTGTGGAAAATATATATGATAATAGTGAATAACCCTGCTTAATGGTAAATAACCCTGCTTGCAAATATGTATGCTCAAATACACTTCAGTACTTTTCCTTACTTTTTGGAGTTACCTTACACAATGCATTTTTTAATAATGCATTGTGCTGTGCCTGGCAGACTAGTGTTTTTACTATTATTAGTATATGTAAATATTGCTTTTAAATTACAATATTGTTCATATTGTTATTCTAGAAATAATGCAGAATACTACACAATAAAGTATAGCAAGAAGTGGCAGGTACACCTATTATTAGATAACATCTAAATGATTTTATTTTATTGATTCACACACAGTTAAAAATATTTAGATGTTATCTAATAATAGGTGTATCTGCTTCAATTAATCACACTTGTTCTTGTTAAGAAAATGAAATAATCTTTGTAAGAAATGTAAAATGCAATAATATTTATGTTAGTGGAGTCATTTAAAATACTAGCATATAAAGCCAGCATGGAGCGCTGGAATAAAGAAAGCATGACCAAAGTGGGCACCAATAAACCACGCGAGCATGTTGCCTCCGCTAAATGGGTCAGAGCTGCCTGCTGAGGGAGCAAGAAAGTTTATATATTGAGAAAAATCTGTGTTGCAGTTCGCATATCTGTGCAGTGTAAAGATTTGCTGCTGCGAGGGTTTTCAATGGGATGTGCAGCGTAGTAAACATAGTGTCATGGCTGAGAGCAGTGAACGCAGCACATGCTGCATTCCTACTGTGTAAACAGCATGAAGCAGCAGACACAGCATTTGTTCACAGCAGTATATTATAAAGCTAATACAGTATATCAGATTAAACTGCACCTTATCAGCAGTTTAGCTGTAAGCCTAATTAAAAAGAAGTATTTGATGGCTGGGTAGAAAAAAAAGGCAGATTATGGCAGATGTTTGGGTCAACTTGGTGTTGTAATAAATTGCATTAAAAAATTATTGTGATTCCAAATGATTACTGATTCCAAATTAATCGTGGCCTTTAATACTTTAACAATGACAGCTCTAATTTCTAACTGTTGTGTTTGTAAAGTTTGTGGGAATCAAGTGGTCTTGCACCTTGCATTCTGTTAAAGATATCCTCCAGGTTCTGGAAACACCTCCCTGAAAAAAGTTCTGCACACAAAACCAACTGGCGCTTTTTTTGTCAGAATGATTTAAAGTTGTGGGAATAGAAAGTCTGTAATATCTTGTTGTGCTGATTGCACTGCCACAGGGAGTTTGTGTCTGAGGAGACACAAACACTTGTGGGATTTTTTCCATTATGATGATGTGTGGTTATGACTTTTTGTGGTCTGTGTTAAATTGAGGGTGATGTGGACCCCTGGGTATCTGAAGCTCTATACCCTCTCCATAGGCCCCTGTTAATGGTGAGGGACTGGTGTGCCCCTCCAGAGACCTGCCAAAGTCCACAATCATCTCCTGCGTTGTTATACTGTAACATTGGAGCTTGTTTTTCTGGGACCAGCATATGATGTTCTCCACCTCCGTCAGGTTGGTTGTTAGAGACTGGGCCAACTGCTACTTTACCGTACGTGACCTTGACAATGGTGTTGGAGCGGGAACGGCCACACAGCCTTGTGTGTGCAGAGAGAACAACAGGGGACCTGGTACATATCCCTGTGGGATACCCGTACTGAGAGCCCCTTTCAAGTATCAGATAAAAGCAAAAAGGTTCCAATGACATTTATTGGCTGTGACATAAAATTTAATTGAGCCTATATTATAGTGTACTCTTTGTCAATCGATCCAAAACATATCTTTAGAACCAAGCATTTTATTAAATCCATTTCATGTGCGCAAACTACATTGATTTTTAAAGGCAGTGCGTTAGCTGAAACAAAAATATGCGTATGCGTTCAAGCTAGGCACCCAGCAGCCTATGAGGAGGAGCCAGAAAGCCGTGTGACCAATTCCGTTATAATTTCAGAAAGTCCTTTTGAATCTTGCAGAAAAGGTCAGTCAGGATGAAACAATGCAGATACAAAACGCCACACGGAATAAACAGCGTCTCGCTCCGAACTCCAGCCCCTTCCACGACGCATTGATTCTTCCTGCTGAGGAGGAAGGAGAGGAAAAGAGTGAGGGAGAGAGGGGGGCTTTGATCTCTAGCGTTCTTCTAAATGCACGGAGCAGCTTGAGATGCAGCGGGGGATCGACGCATTGTTGTCTAATGCCGAGTGTTTACCCGGTTCCACTACAAAGCATTTCCACGCTTCACAGTGCAGGGTTTATTCAGATTTGGACGCTGTTAAACAGTCATGATAAGAATGTTAAAACACATCCACCAAAGTTATGCCATCCATACACTGCACACATGGAATTTTATACTTTGATGTGCCGTAGAGTTCTGACACTTGATTCACATATTTAGGTGATGTATGGGATACTTTATATAGTATTGGGACATCTGCTTATTTAAATAGTTTTTCCTAAAAACAAGGATATAAAAACAAATAATTTATCCTGTTTTTCTTGGAATAGCAGTTTCTACAGTCCAGACAAGCACTTCTACAAAACTTTGCATACATTCTGTGAAAACGTTGCGATTAGTCACAAGAGCATTTTTTCATAATGAGCAAAATTACAGGATGGAGCACCATCATTCCAGAGAGCACAGTTCCACTGCTCCACAGTTTAATGCTTTATACCTCTCTATTCCAGTCTTGCATCGGGCATGGTGCCAAAAGCTTCATGTTTCATGAGTCCTATTCTCTTTGTAAAGCTTCTCTACAGGAACAAGACAAGCTGTGTATATGCATTTTCATATGTGTCAGCAAAATGTGGAACCTAACATGCTATTTTTTATTTTTTAAGATCTGTCAATACGAAACATTTCAAGAACAAAAAGTATCCTCAAGTGCAGTCACAAAGACTAACATATGATATGATGATGAAACTGGCTCTCATCAGAACCACCCTAGTAAAGGAAGGCTGACACAGATGTACAAATGCACACATACACATACACATACACATACAGCTTATCTAGACCTTGTCAAAAAGATAAAAGAATAGCCAATAGAATTGGACTCTCTGGAGCAATAAAAAAAACAGTACTGTTACTAATGCCAGGTGCAGGATAAAGGAGTATAATGTCCCCCAGAACTGTGCTGTAGAGCAGAAAAGCTATGTTCTCTGGAATGATGGTGTTCCATTCAGCACTTTTGGGATGAGATGGAATAGCAAATATTAACATAACATCCTGACCTCACTAATGTTCTTGCTGGTGACTGCAATTAGAGAACAGAAAGTCTTCCCAGGACAGCAGAGGCAGTTACTCCATGATAAACTCATTTTTCACAGCCTTGATCTTGGAGGAAGCAATAGAAGTGCATGTATCCCAATAGTTTTGTTCCTACTGTATATGGTATGTTTTATCCATTTTATACAGTAATCTTTTAGGAGTTCTAATTTAACAACTGTTAAATGTTAAACGCAGAAATCTTTTAAAAATGCATGTATTATTTAAAAATGTTGCATTTATACACCTGCAGCCCGACATTTTGTCAGAAACCCGACTGTTTCCCAGTGACTTTGTGAGTGCTCAACTGTAGCCAAACAAAAAATTGTTTAAACCCAATTATTGCTCAACAAAATGCTGTTTGGAACTATCTGGAGCCTGTTGCTATTTGATCATTTTACGTTTGAAAAAAAAAAGACCAAAAAAAGAAAAAATTTAATTTGCGCATTAAATCTGAAAGCTGATTAAAGCTGAAACTAGCCTTATCAACCAGATAGGCGGGAGGTAAAATAACATAAAATACCGTATATCCTTAGTGATTTGCATTATATAAATGCACCATGTTAGTCATTTTTACTGGACTGTGTGCTCCTAATAAAAGATTCCAAAGCATTTTACCTCTGGTAAAACAAGCTGTAAAAATAACTGGTTGAACTAATCCTATGCAAATCAAATTGAGTATAAATATATATATATATATATATATATATATATATATATATATATATATATATATATATATATTTTTTTTTTTTTTTTTTTTTTTTTTTTTTTTTTTTTTTCAAATACTGAGGCTTTTGTGAATTACAGAAGTGCATGAAGATGCATGCAGTTTCATCATTTATGACACAGATTGCTCACATCAGTCAAACCTGTAGTAAAAGTCTGGTGACCCGAATTATCTCCAGTGATGGGGAAAAATGTAAGAATGCTGTTTTCTGTCTGTAATGCACAGAAAAAAAGACTATAATATTCTACTGTAAAATCTATATAGCAAATAAATACAATAAACTAAAATATTAAATTATTATTATTTATTTTATTTATTTGGATCATATTGCTTTGGAAGCCTGTGTGTAATATTCTATATTTCATATTGACCTTTTCATTTTATAAACCATCCCTAAACAGTAAAATGAAACATAATAAATTGTTCTAAATCACATCAAATGAGTAAAAATTAGCTCTAGTACTGTTTTTCATTTTTTTCAGTGCAGTGGGCGGGGCCAAGTTACTGTTTCATTGGTTTAGAAACTTGTTCATTGGCTGGTTCATGGTCTTATCTGAGATGAACAACAGCTTTTAAATAGTATTATGTGCAACACATATTTTTTCTTCATAAAAATGAAGAAAATACATGATGTCCATTGTAATGGATGCAGGGTCTGAAAGGGTTAAAATACTCCTCAGAGGCTCAACTCTTCTCCCAGCTTCAGTCAAGTGATTGCGTAGCATAGCCTGTAGCCTAAATACAGTACATACCTGTTATGAACATTACTGCTTCACTACAGTTTCACTATGTATGATTATTAACGTGAAATGAATATTGGTTATCATTTTATTGAGGAGACAGCAGTGCATAAATCGAGTAGCCACTGCCACCTCAGTCATATATATGCTGAAATTTCTTATCCTACATGAATAGGTCATATACAGGGGTTGGACAATGAAACTGAAACACCTGTCATTTTAGTGTGGAAGGTTTCATGGCTAAATTGGAGCAGCCTGGTGGCCCATCTTCATTAATTGCACATTTCACCAGTAAGAGCAGAGTGTGAAGATTCAATTAGCAGGGTATAAGAGCACAGTTTTGCTCAAAATATTGCAATGCACACAACATACCAGAGTTCAAAAGAGGACAATTTGTTGGTGCACGTCTTGCTGGCGCATCTGTGACCAAGACAGCAAGTCTTTGTGATGCATCAAGAGCCACGGTATCCAGGGTAATGTCAGCATACCACCAAGAAGGACCAACCACATCCAACAGGATTAACTGTGGACGCTGTAAGAGGAAGCTGTCTGAAAGGGATGTTCGGGTGCTAATCCGGATTGTATCCAAAAAACATAAAACCATGGCTGCCTAAATCACGACAGAATTCAATGTGCACCTCAATTCTCCTGTTTCCACCAGAACTGTCCGTCGAGACAATAAATTATTGTGGTCTAAAACCAGGTGTTTCAGTTTCATTATCCAACCCCTGTATTTTCTTGATGTCATGTTGTGAAAATACTCTTCTCTAAAGTAACTAATAACATATGAATATATCTTAATTACCTGACATTTAAAGTTAGATATGAAGTTATGTATAATCCTGGCCAAACCCAGCAAAAATAATTAGGACCTGTTAAAACCCAAATGAGTATTCCTGTGCTGGTAGGTTTAACCTGCAGTCGAATATCAGTTTATAGGTATATCAGGCAAATCTCCAACATAAAGCAGCAGCTATTACACTCTCTGATAGATTAGTGCCCAGTAGAAATCATCTCACTTATGCCTGACAAGACAGCTAAAGCTAAAGAAGATGATTCTGACAAATGTGTTTAAACCTTTCAAAAATTTGTTTGATTCTCAATCTGTAATTGACCACTTTAATAAACTGTTAATAATTATTGTCTCCTGCAAATATTTGAGAAACTGTGTCCAAACTCCAAAGTGAATAATCAGCTCATTTTCATTTTCATTCTCAGATTTTTATTAGAAAATGTGATTTTTAGTCTGTGTAAAAGATAATATAAAGAAAGCCTGCTTTTTTAAGCTAGAAAGCCTGATTTTTGGTTCTTAAAAGTTTGTGAACCCCATAGAATTCTGTATATTTAATACAAATTTTATTCCTTATTTCTATCCCATTTTATCCCCAATTTACATGGCCAATTACTCAACCCACTCATTAGGACTCCCCCTATCACTAGTGATGCTCCAACACATCAGGAGGCACACCATGCTTCCTTCGATACATGTGAAGTCAGCCACCAGCTCTTTTCCAACTGCTGCTGATGCAGTAGTCAGCGCGCTTGGAGGAAAGCCCAGCGACTCTGTTCCGATACTCACACGACACCTTATGAGCGCCATCACCCTTTGCACTGATGCGGGAAGAGAGCACCATCTACCCACCCAGAGAGAGTAAGGCCAATTGTGCTCTCTCAGGGCTCTGGTAGCTGATGGCAAGCTGCATGGACAGGATTCGAACCAGCAATCTCCTGATCATAGTGGCAGCGCTTAGCCCGCTGGACCACTCGGAGCCCCCAGAATGTTCTATATGTATACATAATTCTGACCTAAAACTTAATCAAGATTTTCAAACTTGTCCTAAATGTAGATAACAAAAAACAAATGAAACAAGTGAGGCAAACTTATTAGATCTGCTTAT
The DNA here is from genome assembly GCF_023375975.1 of Astyanax mexicanus. NCBI lineage: Eukaryota > Metazoa > Chordata > Actinopteri > Characiformes > Acestrorhamphidae > Astyanax > Astyanax mexicanus. The sequence goes on from NC_064408.1 coordinate 50,570,029, forward strand.
TTACTTCTGAAGGAAAATGATCTAGTATTAAATATACAGTGAGTCCAAGAAGTATTTGATCCCTAGCTGATTTTCTTCGTTGGCCCACTAATAAAGACATGATCATTCTATACTTTTAATGGTAGATGTATTCTTACATGGAGAGACAGAATATTAAAAAGAAAATCCAGAAAATAAATCTAAGGAATATATATTAATTGATTTGTATTTCATGGAGTGAAATAAGTATTTGATCCCTTAGTATTCATTAGCAGTTCTGGCTTTTACAGACCAGTTAGACACTCCCAATCAACTTGTTACCTGACCTGAAGCCACCTGTTCTCACTAATCACTTGTGTGAAAAACACCTGTCCACAGAATCAGACAGATCACACAGATTTCAAGTCTCCAACATGGGTAAAACCAAAGAGCTGTCACAGGACCTCAGAGTCAGAATTGTTGACCTTCACAAAGCTGGAATGGGCTACAAAAAGATTAGTAAGGTGTTGGATGTGAAAGTAACAACTATTGGTGCAATTATCAGAAAGTTTAAAGAGTATAACATGACAATCAACAGACCTCGGCCCGGTGCTCCAAAGAAGATTTCGCCTCGTGGGGTGGCAATGATGCTGAGAACGGTCAGAAATCGTCCTGCAACCACTCGGCAGGAGTTAGCAAATGACCTGAAGGCAGCTGGGACCACAGTTTGCAAGGAAACAATTGGCAACACTTTGCGCAACAATGGATTCACATCCTGCAGTGCCCGAAAGGTACCCCTGCTGAAGAGAGCACATGTGGAGGCGCGCCTCAAGTATGCCAATGATCATTTGAAAGATGAACCAAGTTATTGGGAGAAGGTTTTGTGGTCAGACGAGACCAAAATTGAACTTTTTGGCCTCAACTCCACCCGCCATGTGTGGAGGAAGAAAAATGCTGCCTATGACCCCAAGAACACTGTGCCCACCGTCAAGCATGGAGGTGGAAGCATAATGTTTTGGGGGTGTTTCTCTGCCAAGGGTACAGGGCTACTTCACCGCATCACTGGGAAGATGGATGGAGCCATGTACCGCACAATCCTGAGGGACAACCTCCTCCCCTCTGCCAGGGATCTGAAAATGGGCCGTGGTTGGGTCTTCCAACATGATAACGACCCTAAACATACAGCAAAGGATTGGCTCAAGAAAAATCACATTAAGGTCATGGAGTGGCCCAGCCAGTCGCCAGACCTCAATCCGATCGAAAATCTATGGAGGGAGCTGAAGGTCAGAGTTGCCAAGCGACAGCCCACCAACCTTCATGATTTAGAGAGGATCTGCAAAGAAGAGTGGGCCAAAATTCCCCCTGGTGTGTGTGCTAAACTTGTGGTTAACTACAACAAACGTCTCACCGCTGTGCTTGCAAACAAAGGCTTTGCCACTAAGTATTGAGTGTGTTTGGCAAGAGGGATCAAATACTTATTTTCCTCATTGAAATACACATTAATTAAAATATATTCTTTAAAATTATATTCTGGATTTTTGTCTTGATATTCTGTCTCTCCATGTTAGAATACATCTACCATTAAAAGTGCAGAAGGATAGTGTCTTTATTAGTGGGCAAACAAAGAAAATCAGCAAGGGATCAAATACTTCTTGGACTCACTGTATGTAATATGTCATATATGCTTTAAGGATTAGCAGATAGTCAGAAGGTGAAATTATAGTTAGATGTTTTCAGTTAATGTATTCGTTTCATTTGCTTAATCTGGTCCTTCTTATTCTACTTTTAGGAATTTTAGATCTTAAGAGTTCATAAACTTTCAGGCACCTCTGTAGTGAGAAAATCCCAGTGTTGTTTTCTTGTTTTTTTGGTGATTACCAATTTTCCTTAAAGGTCTCATTTTATGTTTTTTGTATTCATTCTGTAGTGGTCTCTCGTATGAATCAATGCCGTGTGCTCTTGTTTCAAGCTATTCTTAGTTTGGTGGACGAGTGGGGGGTGCAGAATAACAGGATTTTGGTCCTTACTCATGAATATTCATGACATGCCTCTGACTGGCTAACAGCACTGTGACCATACCTCCACAGCTGTCAGTGGTCAGTCTCAAGCCAAGGTGGGTGCAGCCATAAATCCTAATTTACAGGTTGACGTCAGTCGGGGGTCTTTTCTGAATGATTTGTTTGTCAATCTACTTTTCATTTATTGGATAATGCAGACAATGGGGGTAGAAGAACAGTTTGACGTGCATCATTCATATGCAGCTCAGAATGACGTACTGTATGTCAAAAAGAGCAAAAACGAAATGCTTTCGAAATAGCGAAATTACACCTTGAATGAATCTGATCTTAAAGAAGCACTGCCGCCTTCATAGGTTTTTCCATAAAATTGGTTCTGTTTGTCAAGGCAATCCAGTCTCCTGGAAACTAAGGAGTCTAAGTCTAAGGAATACTACCTGTCAGTGTTAGCAGAAAGTCTGCTCCACTGAAATCCTCCGAGTCCTTTAAGAGATATTTTAGCCCCTGGATGACCTCCTGACTTCATAGCAACACTAAGGCAAAGCGTTTTCTACTGCACTCAAAGTTTAAGGGACAGAGGCACTGGCTTTATTCCTGTACGTGAGAACCATACAGAACCACTTCAAACTCCCATCCCAAGGCTTCTGAGTTCAAGAGTAAGCAGATTTTGACTCTGCACTTCCGCCCAAGGAATTTAAATGCAGCTATGGTCATAAGGTTACAGAGGTCAAGCTATTTTTTGAATAAAATGAGTGCTAATGTAAATAAGAACTATTTAAAACACCACCAATATTTTCAGTCTGTGTGTAGAAACTGAGAGGTGTGTCATATTGCACTGTATTTTAAATTAGGCATAATACAAATTTATCAGCCAATCAGAAAAGGACCACACATTTTTGTTAAGAAACATAAACTATTTAAGGAATAAAAAGGTTTGCAAAATGGTCAATGGGGAAATTACACAGTGGAGTCAAGAATTTTATGACGATCTCTTTGTTTCTACACTCACTGTCCATCTCATCATCTCTCTCTATTGTTACAGTGTAGTCCACCCTGTTCTTCAATGCTGAGGACCCCACAGGACCACCAGTAAAACACTGTGTCCACTCACTGTCCACTCTATTACACACTCCTGCAAACAAAAGTATGTAGAAATTATGATTTTTGAAATGTACAGTCTGAAAAGCCGAATGTGAGATAATCACTTGGGGAAGAGAAGCTACATACTGTATGCTTCATTACATTGCTGTAATATAAAGTAATATTCCTTGTCAGACATATACAGCAATTTAAGAGCACATAGCAAGCATAAAATAACAACAACAACAACAACACACAGATCACATGATAATTTACAAAATATCAGCAGGTTTTAAAGTTTAAATGTCTTATTTTTCAGTTTCCTCTGCTTTTCAGCAATAGAGTGAATCAAAACACTGAATATTGACTCTTTTCTTTTCTTTCATTCAAAGTGGGGGAATGCGTGTTGAATGATATCACTGACATTTTTCCTATTTTTCAGAGATTTAGTGGTTAATAGGAGCTCTCCTTTCCTATTAAAGAAATCCATTGAAAGTATTACATTCTCATTTGAAACGTCATCACATCATCACATTGTTAATCTTTTCTGTTTTTGCTTATATTATTAATATAAAAACGCAAATAACCTTTAGTTCCATGTTTGATCCTCGATTATTCCATTAATTTTGTGCTTTTTGCCATGGTAACTTATGAAAACCCCTTAGCAGGCCAGCATTTTTGTCAATGTTTTGCCTGATATTAAACATATAAATCTTGAAGATTTCTATTAATTGTATTACATAAAAAGGTTTCATGTTTGATAATAAACGTTACTACAAATCCAAATTATAATTGTATTAGAAATTATTTGTACAAATTTAAGTCAATCTGCAACTTTAAAAATATAATGAATAACAATCATAAAATTGGCACTTTCCTAAACTTCATTTTAAAATCAGTATTTTTTTCCTGAATACAAACCTTTAGTTTGATTTTGTTTGTCTAGTTTTTAAGTCTATTTTCAAACATGCAGAATTTGGGTTGATTCCTGTTTTGGAATTATTAAATGGAGCAAAGAGAAAACAGGCAGCTTCTCCAAGTGTCCTGTTGGAGATTTCTAAGCCCTTAATTTTTTTCAGAATGTAAAGAAGATAATACTATAATAAATATAATATAATAATATAATAAAATACTGCAGAAAAAAGTTTGTATCACCTACACCTGTAACTTGTATACAGGACAAGGCATTTTGGTACTGAGATATTTAGGTAGGTATCTTATTGAAAGTAATCGTTTCGCTATGCACAATGTCAATTTAAGAAATGCAAATATCACCTTAATAAGGAAAACATTTGGTCCTTCATTATTAAAGGAAATCTCTTTTTAATCGCTTGTGTATTTATAATTGCGCTTTATAGCCAAGCAAAACTATGTTTTATCTGATTACTTGATTAATCAAATTAATACTAATACTGAACTACAGCAATAATTCTGGAAATGCTTATTAAAAACTTGGGGTGGGGGCAAGATAAATCATTCAGTCTGCTCCTTATTTCTCAGTTGTTTTGAGTAGACTATGCTTTAAAATGTCTCATTGCACATTATGCTACATTGACCAGCTAATTTATATTCCAGCGGTGCATTCACAAGTCTACATAGCTACTTCATTTGAATCATACTTGAATGGTTGTGATGATGGAGCTGCACAAGATATGCAATCCTTGACTTAACACCACATTAGAACAAATTACCCATAAACTGTGAATAGAGGGAGAATTCTCACGAACTTACACACAGTTTCTATTATCAGACATTTCTCCATCACAGAGCTCGTGCCTCTCCCAGTACGTGATACTGATGAGATTCAATGGAGTTTATTGTGTCAGCCTCATTTAATTCCAGCCTAAATCTAATGCTGAAACATTGTCTGATTGCACTGAATGATTGTGACAGTGGCACTGACTTAACCTCCCCTCCCCATTTTGTCTGCTTTAGAGATGAGCTCAGAAGTTGAGATGGTAGCAGATACTTAACAAACATTGTACTATATGATGCATCCTATAAAAGCTAATTAAAAACATTATCAGATATATATTCCTGCATTACTACTATCTCTTCAGGTTACATTCGTTAGTATTCAGTATATTATTCCCATATGCTGAGCTGGGGGTTTAGCTCCACCCCTCCAAAAGTATGGAGGCGATTAATACAGTTTAATATCATTTAATAGTGTGCAGACAGTGAAGCAATGCAGTAAAACATTTTGCATTTTTCTTGGACTAAAAATGCAGGCCCCCTCCTGAAATGTATATTTGAACAAATTCTGTTGAGAAATGTAGATATTTACCCTGTCCCTAAGCCCCTTATGTTGGTACATATATATGTCTCTTTATGAGGTTATCAAGAGACAAGTAATAGGGCATGAGTCCTCAAGGTGTTTGAGAGTTAAGAGCAGAATTTGGACCTTTTGCTTTACATCCCCTAATTACCTGAATACAACACTGCTGTCTAAATACCAAATGCTAAAGTTTCTACAATGCTGAGTTTAACTGCTTTTTGCTATTTTTGCTGTGCTGCTGCTGCTAAAAGTGATGTTTCACTCCCACTATCACCAGGAGGGTGAAGACTAACACATGCCTCCTCCGATACATGTGAAGTCAGACTCCGAATCTTTTCAAGCTGCTGCTAATACAGCATTGCCGAGTAGCATAACAGTGCGCTCGGAGGAAAGCGCTGCAACTCGGTTCTGATATATCAGCTCACAGACGCCCTGTGCTGATCAACATCACCCTTTGGTGTGATGAGGGGAGAGAGTGCAATTTACCCACCCAGGGAGAGCAAGGCCAGTTGTGCTCTCTCAGGACTTCAGTAGGTAATGGCAAGCTACATAATCAGGATTTGAACTGGCGATCTGATCACCGCTGGACCACTCGGAGCCCCTAGAAAATGTTTTCTTAACTTTAGATGTTTGTAGATTGTTAACTATTAACTGTATTAATCTTGAGAATCTATATATATTTTGCTCAGTTTTTCTCTATATAGTTTTTTTTTTTTTGCAGTCACAAGATTGCATTTTGCATCACAGGATTGCAGCAGAAGATGAAGGGTTTCTGCCTTCACAAGTGTGATCTGACGCATACTTACAAAAGGGCATGCTTGTGTAATTGTTTAATAAACAATTAAACACCCTTTTACACTTACAGGAGGCATGCACAAACTAGGGGTGTGAGGGAGCAAGTGCATGTAATGGGACAAGGCCTTTGATTAAGTCTGTTTGCCATTGCCTGTCTTTTTTAAAATAATAAAAAAAAAAGATTTAGGTTCTGTCCCCCATTGCTCTCACTTGCACTTGTTTGCACCTGTAGGATGTCATATTTCTTTAAATTTAGCCTAAAGGGTGCTCGCAAGCAATCACACGTGTTTCACTACAATCCTGTTACATTTGTTGTATAAATGGAAAAAACGCAGAAAAGGATTTTGTGTAAGGGGATTCTATGAATTTTTTTATATGAACATTAAAATGTTTTTTAAGGACATGTTTCTAAAAAAGGATCTGTATTTTTCTTTTTATTAGCAGCACAGTAAAAAAATAGCAGTAACTGTTTAAACCAGCAACATAGCAACTGCAGCATTTGATTTTGAAGCAATACTGTCACACATAAATAATAGAAAGCTTACCTGTGACCTTTGCATTTATTACAAATGGGAAGTGGAGAAAATCTGAATGTACAGATGGACTCTTTTAGAGCCAATCCACTCACCATTCAGACAACAGCCAGAGATCAGGATACAGGCAGGTTTGTATAGTACAGGTTTACTCTTAATCAAAACCCAAGGAATAAAGCAAACAGGTAAAACAGGATCTTCAGACAATATATATTACATATAGTAGGTATGAAACACCTCTGCCAATTGAAGTGTCCAAATGAGTCCTAGATAGGCTAGTAGGTGTGTGACTGGGTGAAGTCTGGCTAAAGTTCATGGTGTGGCCATGTGTAGTACTTGAAAAACCCAGAAGAGGGAGTTCATAACAGAACGAGAACTTTCTGACAAATTTGTAAATCACTCACTCATTAGAATAAGGTAAAAGACCAAAATGATGACTCAAATGAGAAATACAAGTATTTACCCGAATTTGATTGTGTCATCTCTTTCATCAGCTTTTCTCAGATTTATTTTAGTCCATTATATACTCTGGTTTCGACATATCCTTGTCCAATTGGCTTTATTATGTTTCCTAGAGGGAATCTCAAACATCATCTTAATGAATGTTCAATTGTTGTATCAGGAGAAGCAAAAAATAACCCACAACCTAAAAAATCTGAGGGGTACTGACGAGAGCTTAGATGAGGCCCAAAAATTCCAGCCCATGGTCTCACAATGAGTCTGAGGATCTCATCCCGGTACCTAACCGCAGTCAGGGTACCTCTGGCGAGCACATGGAGGTCTGTGCAGCCCTCCAAAGAATAAGAGAAGAGCGCCAATGGTGAATCTGCCAATCTTGATGTTCTCTGGCAAATGCCAATCACCCTGCACAGTGTTTGGCTCTAAGCACAAGCCCCACTTGTGGATGTCAGGCCCTCATACCACCCTCAGTTTGAGCAGAAACATGGGTATAAGTGGCCTGCTGTAGGTCATTTTGCAAGGCTCTTGCACTGCTCCTTCTGTTCCTCTTTGCACAAAGAAGGAGGTAGCGGTCCTGCTGCTGGATTGTTGCCCTCCTACAGCCCCCTCCATGTCTCCTGGTGTACTGATCTGTGTTCTGGTGTCTGCTCCATGCTCTGGACACTGTTCTGACAGACACAGCAAATGTTCTTGCCACAGCTCGCATTTATGTGCCATCCTGGATGAGCTGCACTACCTGAGAAACCGCTTCATGATATTACTATGGTGAGAGGACTGGCAAAATACAAAAGTGACCAAAACATCAGCCAGAAAGGATGAGAACAGAGAAAAAGTCTGTGGTCTCCACATGCAGAACCACTCCTTTATAGGGGTTGTCTTGCTAATTGACTCTCATTTCTACCTGTTATCTGTTCCATTTGCACAACAGCAGTTGTAATTGATCCACAATCAGTGTTGCTTCCTAACTGGACAGGTTGATTTCACAGTAAGGGACTTGGAGTTACGTTGTGTTGTTTAAGTGTTCCCTTTATTTTTTGAGCAGTGGACATTTGCTCAGACAAATATAACCTGACTAAATATAAATATCACTTTTAAAATAAAAAATGTATTGATTAAAGAAAAAAACTATCCAAACCAACCTAACAATCTAACCAATCTTACTGTGTGAAAAAGTGCAATCAAGCTTTACCGATTACTGACAATAAGTCTTTCACATCTCTGTAGAGGGATTTTGGTCCACTCTTCTTTACAGAATTGTTTTAATTCTGCCACATTGGAAGCTTTTTCAGCATGAACTGCCCTTTTAAGATTATGCCACAGCATCTCAATCAGACTTTGACTAGGAGATTCAGAGGTGAATTTGTTTGTGTGCTTTGGATCATTGTCCTGCTGCAGGACCCAAGTACACCTGAGCTTGAGGTCACAAACAGATGGCCAGATATTCTCTTTCAGGATTGTCTGGTAAACAGCAGAATTCCTGGTTCCATCTATTACAGCACGTTATCCAAACCATGAAGCAGCAAAGCAGCTCCAGACCATCACACTTCCACCACCATGTTTTACATTCAGTATGATCTTCTTCTCCTGAAATGATGTTAGTTTTATGCCAGATGTAACAGGAAACACACCTTTCAAAAAGTTCCACTTTTGTCACGTCAGTCTAAAGAATATTTACTCAAAGTCCTAGGATCATCAAGATGTTTTTTTTAGTAAATGTGAGATGGGCTGTTCTGTTCTTTCTGTTCAGAAGTGTTTTTTTGCCATAGATCTCTCCCATGGAGAACATTTTCATACAGTCTCTTTCTTATTATCAAATAATTAACACTGACCTTAACTGAGGAAAGGCCTGCAGGTCTTTACATGTTGTTCTGGGTTATTTTGTGACCCTCATGGATGAGTTGTCCATGCCCTTTTGGGATAGTATGACAAAAAGGCAAATCTAAACTCTATTACTGACCATTGGTGAAATGGTCAGGCTAAAAGGAGGATAATAAAGTATGCAGAGAAACAGAGGGACTACAGTCTATAATTACAGAACTACAAAGTGTGCTTATATGGCCAGTGACACTGATAAAATGGACATAATACATTCTGGTTGCCAAGTGTATGTGGTCTGTGGAGCCTTGTCTTCCAACCTACACATAACCTCCTATGATAAGTCACTCGTGCAACATAGGCATGACGCACACTTGAAGGGTGAGTGTGGAAGAGTGAGTTAGTGTGGAAAGGTTAAATATGGTACAAAAACAGAGCATTGATGTGACTTAATTAATGAACAAATATAACGCTTAGAGTGATCTGAACACCCTGCACTGATGATGCTGATTAGCACACTGAAGTTTTGCATTAATACAACATTTCTCAGTGAAAGTCTAGAAGCCTAGAGGGTTTACAACTGTATAATTTGGATGTAATGTTCTCACCACTGCATATGCCAGCATGCAAGGAGAAAAATATAATTATATAATAATTCCCAACAGTTTGCCCTTAAACATGCACATGTGTTACACTTTAGTCCATGTTTGCCTTTTTCCTCTTTGCGTGGTTCTTTCTGTTTCTGTCTTGTTTTCTTGCCTGTCTATTTGCCTGTTTTCCCTCCCATGTTCTTTCTAGCACATGGCTCTTTTTTCTGTTTTGTCTCTACCTAAGACCCTTACCTTAGGTCTTAGTTTGTTATCCAGCCACTTTGTTATCTTCCCCAGGTGTTCTTTGTCATACCTCATGTTTTTCTTAGCTCTGTATAGCTGGTGTTGTATGGTGTATCTTTTGGTTGTGTATGGTGTTGTATGGTTTATCTTTATCTCTGTTTGTTTGGCTTCTGTTTTTGTAACTTCTTGCCTGTCTAGCAATTTTTTTTGTTTGTTTTATAGTTTTTAAATTGTTTACTTTCTAGTCTTAATATTTGCTACTTTGTTATTTTGCATCCCACATGAAAGTTATGTTAGAATTGTTCTATCTATGCCTCTGTATTGCACATATTTTTAACTCTCCATCATGACATTCCAGTTCATGCTGAAATATTTTGTATAACACACACCAGCCTTCAGGTTGTCAGTAGAGCAAAGAAATCAATGATGCTTAATACAGAATCCCACAATGTTAAAAACTCACAGTGGAGTGGTATACCTCAAACATCAATCAATAGTTTCAGTCAGGCAAATATATTTCCTGCACCTTCAGGCTTTTTAAAAATATTACAAATATAGATATATACAAAGCTTATGATGATATGGCATACTACATATATATAGTACAGGCCAAAAGTTTGGACACCTTCTCTTTCAATGCGTTTTCTTTATTTTCTTGACTATTTACATTGTAGATTCTCACTGAAGGCATCAAAACTATGAATGAACACATGTGGAGTTGTATGTACTTAACAAAAAAGGTGAAATAACTGAAGACATGTTTTATATTCTAGTTTCTTTGCTCTGATTACTGCTTTGCACACATTCTCTTAATGAGCTTCAAGAGGTGGTCACCTGAAATGGTTTTCCAACAGTCTTAAAGGAGTTCCCAGAGGTGTTTAGCACTTGTTGCCCCTTTGCCTTCTTCACTCTGTGCTCCAGCTCACCCCAAACCATCTGGATTGGGTTCAGGTCAGGAGACTGTGGAGGACAGCTCATTTTTTTGTTAAGTACATAAAACTCCGCATGTGTTCATTTATAGTTTTGATGCCTTTCAATGAGAATCTACGATGTAAATAGTCATGAAAATAAATAAAACGCATTGAAAGAGAGTGTGTTCAAACTTTTGGCCTGTACTGTATTATTTCTGTGTCAGATTTGTTGGTGCTTCCCTTTCAACATACCAATTTCTCTTTTGCAAAAAAACTGCAGCAATTTAACACTCGAGCCCAGGTGGAGGATTTTTAGTATATAAAACGGATACCTCTTTAACATAAGCCTCATATGCAAAGGTTTATAAATAGTTATAAAAAAAAGCTTATTAAATGTAATTGATTAAGTTATAAACACTTTATAAGACATGAAAAAGCATTTACAACACATAAATAGAGTCAGCAATAATATAATACAGAGAGTCAGTTTAGACATGTAATATGTTAGTATGCACCACATTATGATTGCTGGCTAAATAATTGATTTGGGTAGTCAAACTAATAAAGCTCTGGCAACTGATATGGTAATGTTGACGGATGGAAAAGACAAAGTAAGGAAAGCATTCAGAAAGATTTAAAGCTTGAGAGTATAAATAAGTAATTTATAAATAAATCAATTTGCATGCTTCAAAATACAAAATATTGCATTTAGCTGCTCTTATATGGTGTGCTGTTGACTTTTGCATGGTGTATGAGGCTGGTAACTCTGATGACTTTATCCTGTGAAACAGAGGTAACTCTTGCTCTTCCTTTCCTGGGGCAATGGTCCTGATGAGAGCCAGTTTCATCATAACATTTTTGATGGTCTTTAAGAATGAGGATACTTGAAAAGACTTGAGGACACTTGAAATGGTTAAGATTGACTGACCTTTATTTCTGAAAGTATTTTTTTACTTAGTTGAGTAGTTCTTGTCATAATATGGATTAGAACATCACTCAAATATGGTTATTCACTGTATACCTTTAACTCTAAACTCTTCACAACTTTACAACTGATGCTCCCAAACACATTAAGAAACCAGAAATTAAGTATTTAACTCTTGACAAGTTCAGCACAGCTGTTAACTGAAAGCCTGGATTCCAGGTGACTCTACCTCATAAAACTGACTGAGAAAATCCAGCCAAGACGTGCAAAGCTGTCATCTAAGCAGACACATGTTTTTTTCTTTATAGTTTGTGTGACTTTAGTATTAAAATACAATTCAGAACATTAAAAAAAAAAAAAAACACTGAAGCAATTACGTGTCCAAACTTTTGACTGATACTGTATATAGACTCAAGGCAGGGATGAAAGCAAAGCAAATTTGCAATAATTTATATTCATATACATGTTCTGTTTTCTATAGTGCTGTATTTATGTAATTGTATAAACTACAACAGATGTAGTTTAATGGTTAATTTTTTGAGTGTCACTATCAATTTTGTTCTGTGTAAATATATCTAAAACATACTAATTTACTACATTTAAAAAAGAACATTTTCTGTTTCATTGTCAAACTGTCACCCTATTTTCATCTTGTTTTTAATGTCTTTGTGTACTGTATATATTTTTAGCCGTCTTCCTTGCTGTTCCAGCTCTTCCTGTAATATTCGGTACAACACCAGCTTGCCTCCAGTGTGTCAGTAGAGCAAAAAAATCAATGTTCCCTAATGAAATCATCACCATGGAAGGAGTACACCTCGAACATCAATATCTCCAGTCCAGGAGATACATTCCACACCCGCGGTCACATGAGGCTAGTGAAGCTCACATCTCCCTCTCAGGGGTCAATTGAATTTAATGAGGAAGTGTCTCTTTACATTACGATTCTGCAATCCACCACTTAAGTCTACTTTCATTAACTTGCTGCTTCAAGCATGCCGGAACTAACAAGACAGGGACGACCGAGAGGCATTTAAAGACATTTGGAAGCCTCTAAGTGACAATGGGCATATTGTTTTACTGTGTTTTGCATCCAGTGAAGTAAGTCACAATCTGGAGTACATTCAAAACACAGTCCTAATGATCAATCTAGCAATGATACTATAAGCAGCGCCAGGCTATACCCAAACTAATTCTAATTCTAATTTTCTAATTTTGCCACCCAATTTATTCACATTATTATTAATCATACAGTATTATTAATCATACATAATGCATGAACACTAAGGTACAATCGTTTTTGCTAGACCACTGACTTTATAATATAATTGTAAATTGCTCAGTTTAGTAAAAATCAGGTTTTTCTTGCTGGAATTGACCAGAGTTTTATTGAAGAACACCAAAATCCATTTAAAAGTCTTGACTTTCTAGAAGGTGAAAACACATTTTCGATAAAAACTGTACAACCCCACCCCCCCACCCCCAACCATTTATATTACATACAGTACGTTTGGCCAAGGGCTAATAAACATTGCTTCATTTGTAAATTTGAAACTAAAAAAAAAATTCTACTCATATCTTGAGTTTAACTCATTTTCTTTTACATTTTATTAAAAAACTAATAAAAAAAGAGTAGCACTTTTTGAAAGAAATGTAACATAAGAAAGGTAAAGGGCAAATATTAACCATGCAAGCTGTTTATATTGCTCGCAATTTAGGTGAAGCAAGCATGTGTAAAGCATTTTAATGTAAAATTGCTTAATTTTGCTGAATTAAATACAAGTAACAAAGTAAACGAGTAACAAAAATATGAACACCACACAAGGGTTAAAAGAAAAATATTTGACTTTAATTTTAGGGTTTTTATTTTTACACAGTAATTTGAATGTGTTTTTTACCATTCAATAATCCTTAGTTTTTCTAATTGTATAGGAGTCTAAATTCTGGTCTATATACAACCAAATATGCAAAAAAAAATCCACATTTGGCCATCTAATTACTCCATCCAAATTCCTACAGTAATACAACAATAAGAGTCTTTGGGCAAGACTCTCAACACAACATTAGCCCACCTCTGTAATCAGAATAACCTTGTAAGTTGCTCCGGATAAGACCGTCAGCTTTATGCCATATATGTAATCTAAATGTACTAATTTTTGGTGCACTATACATATAGTGCCCTACGTATAGTGCACAAGCACCACTGTCTTACACCCAAGCCAGTGCCATGTACATGAATATGCTGCTACTATATCAGTGTCGATTCTCTTTTATACCATCTCTAATCCCCCTATTACTATTGCACTATTGTCTTGTGTCTTTTGTTTCACATATTTCTATATCTGTGACCTTGATGTATTGTATTTAGTGTTTAGTGTCTCATTCTTTTAGATTATATTTTAAGTTTGCTGTAACTTTGTGAAGGAGACTAAGACAATTTTAATCCTCTGTATGTCCTGTAAATATGCAGTATTGACAAATAAAACTACTTGACTTGATCTTATTTGAAAAATATACAACATACAATAAATCCAAAAATCCAGCAGGAGAGGTATTGCACATTATTATTCCACTCTGTTTAAAAATCATTGCACACACTCCGGTTTATGTTACTATCAGTCTGCTGCTCCATCCCATCCTCTGTCCTCCTGTGACCCCTCCTCCCCTGCAGAGAGGAGTTGTACAGTCTGATAGCATGAAGGACGAAGTAGTTTTTAAATCTGTTGGTCCATCGCTTGCCAAGAAACATTCACTGACTTCTCTTGTTGCTGATGACGATGTGTCTTCAGCTTCATGACAACCACCGAGCCAGCCCACCTGATCAGTCTGCCCAAATGATTCCAAACAATTAAGTGTTTAAGGCATTAGAATTGATTCCATTCCTCCTGCAGACACGTCTTGTAGATGTGTGCCAGTATGAGGTCATCATCACATTATTACATTTTGCGCACATTTTGAACAATATCATTAAAAGGCAGCATACAGTTGTGGTCAAAAGTTTACATACACTTGTAAAAAAACATAATGTTATGGCTGTCTTGAGTTTTCAATAAGTTCTACAACTCTTATTTTTCTGTGATAGAGTGATCGGAACACATACATGTTTGTCACAAAAAACAGTCATAAAATTTGGTTCTTTCATAAATTTATTATGGGTCTGCTGAAAATGTCACCAAATCTGCTGGGTCAAAAATATACATACAGCAACATTAGTATTTGGTTACATGTCCCTTGGCCATTTTCACGGCAACTAGGCGCTTTTGGTAGCCATCCACAAGCTCCTGGCAAGCTTCAGGTCGAATGTTTGACCACTCTTCTTGACAGAATTGGTGCAGTTCAGCTAAATGTGATGGTTTTCTTGCATGAACCCGTTTCTTTAGCACTGTCCACATGCTCTCAATGGGGTTTAAGTCAGGACTTTGGGAAGGCCATTCTAAAACCTTAATTCTAGCCTGGTTTAGCCATTCCTTTACCACTTTTGATGTGTGTTTTGGGTCATTGTCTTGTTGGAACACCCAACTGCGCCCAAGACCCAACCTTCGGGCTGATGGTTTTAAGTTTTCCTGCAGAATTTGGAGGTAATCCTCCTTCTTCATTATCCCATTTACTTTCTGCAAAGAACCAGTTCCACTGGCAGCAAAACATCCCCAGAGCATAATACTACCACCACCATGCTTGACAGTAGGCATGGTGTTCCTGGGATTAAAGGCCTCACCTTTTCTCCTCCAAACATATTGCTGGGTGTTGTGGCCAAACAGCTCAATTTTTGTTTCGTCTGACCAGAGAACTTTCCTCCAGAAGGTTTTATCTTTGTCCATGTGATCAGCAGCAAACTTCAGCCGAGTCTTAAGGTGCCTTTTCTGAAGCAAGGGCTTCTTTCTTGCACGGCAGCCTCTCAGTCCATGGCGATGTAAAACACGCTTGACTGTGGAGACTGACACCTGTGTTCCATCAGCTTCCAAATCCTTGCAGACCTGCTTCTTGGTGATTCTTGGTTGACTCTTGACCATCCTGACCAATCTCCTCTCGGCAGCATGTGATAGCTTGCGTTTTCTTCCTGATCGTGGCAGTGACACAACTGTTCCATGCACTTTATACTTGCGTATAATTGTCTGCACAGTTGCTCTTGGGACCTGTAGCTGCTTTGAAATGGCTCCAAGTGACTTCCCTGACTTGTTCAAGTCAATAATTCGCTTTTTCAGATCCACACTGAGTTCCTTTGACTTTCCCATTGTAGCTTTTGTAGCTGAGTCTAATCACTGGGTCAAATGAGCCCTATTTAAATGGGCTCATGAGAAGTCAACAGCTGTAGTCAATCAGAATCACTTACAAGAAGTGAAGAGGCCATGACATGAAGCTAATTTGATTGACACAACTCGCTACATCACCAAAATTGACAAATTTTGTTGCTGTATGTATATTTTTGACCCAGCAGATTTGGTGACATTTTCAGCAGACCCATAATAAATTTATGAAAGAACCAAATTTTATGACTGTTTTTTGTGACAAACATGTATGTGTTCCGATCACTCTATCACAGAAAAATAAGAGTTGTAGAACTTATTGAAAACTCAAGACAGCCATAACATTATGTTTTTTTACAAGTGTATGTAAACTTTTGACCACAACTGTATGTTAATCTAAATGTACTTTTCTGCCATCTAAGAAGCGTACCATACAACCAATACCAGCATCTGGCTTTTGGTCTTGCTGATAAGGGTTCAGAGATGACTTACATTCACCCTGTAATTCTTCAAACCAAACAGTGATATTATGCACTATATTTGCATTATATATATTTTTTTAACTACCATATTTTTCCCACTATAAGGCGCACTTAAAATAGTTACAATTTCCTAAAAATAAAGTAAAGCCACTCCGCTGCAATACAGCATTATACAGGTGTTTTAGTTTTGTTCTCCAGCAGTATTAGCCTTATCCGCTAAACGCATGCCATTTGGCCATTCAGTATCAGCCTGTAGTCTGCTGCTAACCTCAGCTAGCTTTGCTGGAGCATCATTAGCATTACCCATTAACCGTGCTAACCATTTTGCCATTTAGAGCTAAGTATTATTGGCCTTTAGTCTGCTGCTAAGCCTGGCTAGCACTGCTGGAGCAACATTAGCATTACCCGCTAACTGTGCTAGCCATTTGCCTGTTTAGAGGTGAGTATATTGGACTGTAGTCTATGGCTGTGACCGAAATGGCTCCCTATTTACTAGTTAGGGCACTATTGAGTATGTCAGCCATTTTTATTTGAGTGTCCGAATCATAAGGGGGGATTCGAACGTGATTTTGAGGGCACTACAAACTCCCATAATGCATCATGATTTATAGTAAACTTCGCTGCTTACTAAGCGAGCTGAATGTGTCCCAAAATGCTTTGCGGGTCTCGCAACTAAGCAACAGACGGCCGAAGAAACGGAGCGGACAGCGAGTCACCAGGGTTGCCAGATTGTTACAGTGGGATTCAGATAAAACCAATTTACAGGGTAAAACGTGTTTCAAATCCACAAAATTACAGAGAAAACCACCCAAACAGCTGATGTTCGTCATATTAACAATATTACAGGGTTTATTCCAACATGATCTTAACTAAAATACCATAAATATCTTAAATGTCACTGATTACAAAAAATGATATTTAAATGAGTTTATCTGCGTATTTGTATTATGTGTTTTGTGCCTTGTATCATTGGACACACGAAACAAAAACGTAAAAACAGTACATAAAAACAACCTTGCAAGCAATGAAAGAAAGAAATAACTTACTCACATATAATAACGAACATAAACACAGCTTCAAATTTCCATCATCAGGACTAAAAGCTCTGTCTCTGCAGGGTTAGATATCTAACTGCAACACCGATGAGTTAAATTTCCAAACTCTTTACACTTGGTAGTTTTGTTCACCTGTCAAATCACAGCGTTTCCTCCAAACAATTTCAGACACAATTCGACATTTGGCATGAAACCACCCAATCTGGCAACAGTGCTAGCCGGTGTACGCTGCTATTTTTAAGGTTTTCTTCATGTAGTTCAGTAATGTGAGGATCATCTTTTAAACAGCGTAAATATAACAAACAGATAAAGACCTTAATGATCAGCTCAGAGCTTCACTATCTTTAATTCAGAGCTCAGCTCGTGTGTTTATGGAGTTTTAAACACGGCTCAACCCCTCTCTCACCTGTGTGCGTTTATGCGACCGGTGCTGGCGCATGATAATGATGATTTAGTGTCCGAATTCACTCCTGTTTCAACACTAATTAGTGAACTTATTAGTGTCTCCCTACATAGCGCAACACTAATGAGGGAGTAGGGAGCCATTTCGGTCACAGCCTCTGTGTTCACAGTGTTACAGACTACATAGGATGAACTGGTAGCTAATATCAGTTGAATGTATGAATGTGCTCTCTTTAGTGTAAATCATATCCATTACTGACAGCGTGGCATCTGCTTTTAAAAACAGTAATAGGTTTAACACTGGTTGGATTACTCAGTCTATTTGAGGGATAACGGGAAAAGTAATGCAGTATCTAAATTCATAAAATGGTTTTGAATGGAATTAATTTGAGCTGGTGAGAGAGCTACAGTTCATTGCAATAGCTTATCTGGAGTACAACAGTTAAAGCTATTTTTATGTATATTAACTTATTTCTTTAAAAAGCAGAAATACAAATAACCAAATGTAATATTTAATTTGAAAGTGTGTTATATTAAAGAGAATTTTACATCAGTTCTTAAATGCTAGGTTGCCTCCTACAGCAGTGTTTTTGTCATCTGTACTTCAGGGTTTTTTGGTTTAAAGACTAGTAAAGCCCTCTTCTACTGATGTATTTTGAAGGAGGAAGCAATAAAAAGGGAGAGGATAATAAATCTGATATTTAACTGTCTGGCCTCTTCTGCTTTAGCCAGCCGGTATGATGAAAAAACTTCAGACAGCCTGCCCTCAAGCATCCACTCCAAAGTGCTGGCAGTTTTTCACAAGTTTCTTCATTCTTCAAGATTATCCTTAGAAGCAAGTTATCCTAGTCTTTATAGACCAATGTAAGATTTAAGATTTAGTTGAATAGTTACTGTAAGGGCTGGTGCCCGATCGAGGCGTCCTCCAGGGCATCGGAGGGCGCGCCAGGCCAGCGCCGAGGGTTAGTTGGATAATGGGCCCTTTTCACATTTCCGGGTTTGGAATGCGGAAGTAAAAAATAGCAGGGTAAACAACGCGTGTAGAACGTATAGACGAAATGGAGCAGCATAGGAAATGCTACTGCAGCGAGCCTTTCTGCTCAAACAGCAAACGCAAACAACCAAACCTGAGTTTCCACGACTTTCCAAATGTCACACGTTTACGCGGTAAATAGATAAGAGCAATTAGGAGAGAGGAAAATGCCACATTTACGGTTCTGCGCGGCAGTACATATGCGTGTAGCCAGCACTTCAGGCCGGATGAGCTATATGTCAAAGCGGGAGGGAACAGAGCCAGGAATCAGTTTCACCACGATTCGCCTGGAATAATTTCGGGAGTCGATATGAAAACCGCCTGACACCCTACGAGAGGGCAAGTACTCGTCTCGGTTTGAACACTGAAGCTGCCATGGGACAGAGAGACGAGGAGGACCTGAAGCTATGCTAACCGAGCCAAGCACGATTACTGCCGTCCACCGTCTCCTGGTGAGTAATTTTACAACTCTTATATCCATTTACACAATAAATACACAAGCCAGCTACCTAAATATCCATTTGAATAATTAATAATTACCTGAGTAATAGTCTCAAGACAGGATACCTACCAAAATAACATTGGAGATACAATATATACTGAATAACCGTATAAACTTACAATTCATAACTGAATAAAGTCTTAATATGATATAATTATTTGGATAAAGTCTTAATATGCAATATTTACTTGAATAAAGTTTAAACTTACAATTAATACCTGAATAAAGTCTAAATATGCTATACTTATTTAAATAAAGTCTTAATATGCAATACTTACCTGAATAAAGTCTACACCTACAATTCGTACCTGAATAAAGTTTAAAATTGAAATACTTATTTGAAGTCTAACTTGCCTAAATAAAGGCTAAATATTCAATATTTACCTAAATAAAGGGTCAATTTGGCATGATTACCTGAATTACTGACTTGTGTCCGAGATATCATTTGTTGTTTAAAAACTTTCCAAGCACAAGTATGGTTTATGTATTATACCAAAGAATACCAGTATTTGTTAGCTAAACATAGCACAGTAAAATATACCAGTTTACCTAATTAATAATTGGTGTACAATATAGGTCAATTCAGAGTTAATGGCATAAATTTTGTCAGAATATCTGTCAATATAAAACTAAGCTAATGTCTTTTTTCCCCCCTTTTGTCGCAGGCAAAGTGGACGCTGCAGCTGCATGAACAAGGGAGCTGGATCAAAAAGTGATTGAGCTGGAGAATTAAATAAAACAGCTTGCAGACCAACCTAGGCTTAACCATTTCTGCTCAACTAAAGAAGAGTTCCACTTTTTCCACACAATTTCCCTTGACTCAGTACAAAATTCTGTCTAAATATTTTAGCTTTAACTTACCATGTGAGCTTCATTTGTTTTTTGTTTTTTTCGATTTTTTTAATTTGAGTGTTTTATAAATATAATAAATGAAATACATTTTAATCCTCTTGTCCCAGGTGCTTTCTATTTGTTTTATCTGTAGACAAAGTCATAGATGATTTGGTTACGACTGTATTCACTAGGCATACTAGGGGTGTCACGATTCTCTAAATCCTCGATTCGATTTCATTTTCGATTTGAGGGTCACGATTCGATTCGATTCTCGATTTTCTTGTTTTTTTTTTCTTGTTATTATTTTATGCCTCATAAAATTTAAATAATATATTTATTATTATTATTATTATTATTATAAATATTATAAATATTATTATTATTATTTATTAAGATATATATGGTAATGCCATCTAGTGACTTTTTTTGGTAGCAACAGTGTGCACTATTAAAACAAGCAGTTTATCAGAGCTGTGTGTGGATGGCTGGTGAAACTGCTCATTACATGAAGCTGCAGTTCTTCATCCAACCACTAGCAGCAGCAGCACAAGCCCCGCTCTCTTCACTCAGTCACTACTTCAGTACAGCCCAGCCACGGGCTACAGAGCTCAGCCAGTCCGTTTTTACTGTTTCTGTAAACAAATAAAGGTTTTAACCCCACTAACCGGATAATACAGCTCACTACAGTTCATCTTTCAGCCCAAGCAGCTAACAGCAGCAGGTTAGAACAGCCGACACGGAGGCACTGCTCGGATTACATTATAAACAGGTCAGTTAGCGCGCTGCTAACCTCAGGATGTTTATAACTACGGAGTTTAGTGGACACACCACGGCCGCCAGGTAAGTCTTTTAAAGGCTACTGAAGACTATTAAAGGCTATTAGAGTGTAACCCCTGGCTCCCAGGGGTTACAAGAGGTTATTGAAAGCATTATTGGGGGGCAGAAATCAGTACAGGCTGGTTAGATAAGTGATGTGGGTATTGTCTTATAAATATTTACACATAACTTATATCTCTCCTGAAAAGCTTTTATTTTAGTCAGAAACACGCTTGTGTTTACTTTATCTGAGAGAAAGATGTTTTTTTAATTCAATGGAAAGCAACAGGTGTAGTCAATTATAAGTTTAAGATTTTTAATCCACCTCACTGTGATCTATAGTCAGTGTTCTCAAGTCACACTGACACACGCATTTCAGCGAGTTCACACGCTCTCACCTGCGCGCACCCACCCCTCCGTCAGATACAGATACAGATACAAAACCTGCGCGCCCAACCCCCGCCCCCCCTCCCCCGTTGGACAGATAAAAACAGTGATCACACTCCCGCCGACTGCGCTCATGCAGTGGCTATCTCTATTTAAATGAATAGGATGCACTGTGTTGGTGCCGCGCCATTTGCGTAGCGCGCTGCGCTATTTGCGTAGCGCGCGCGGGAGGGATCGTCGATCCTCTTTTTGACTTCGATACTCGAGATCGTGACCTCATTTCGATTCGATTTCGATAAAATATCGAGATCGTGACACCCCTAAGGCATACCATTGCAGGAAATACAATATTCTAAATATACAGTTTAAACAATATAGCTAGTTGTCAGAAATTATGCATTTTTTGAAGCACAACCAAAATGTTATGTTTACCCAAAATATCCTGATTTTTAAAGTTAATTAAAATGTAAAATAGTTCCATGACACCCAATACAAATAGATTGATTCAGTAAACAAAATGTCAATGAACTGAAATGTTTTCTTGCTTGTTGCTGGCTCTGCGCTACATAAAAAGACAATT
Organism: Astyanax mexicanus; assembly: GCF_023375975.1. Lineage (NCBI taxonomy): Eukaryota > Metazoa > Chordata > Actinopteri > Characiformes > Acestrorhamphidae > Astyanax > Astyanax mexicanus. Next base: position 50,591,963 of record NC_064408.1, read on the forward strand.
CAAGCAAAGAATACAAGTTTATTTAGAAAATTCCATATTTCCACAAAAAACAAACTATAACAGAACATGCTGCTGGGAGAGAGACTGTTTTAAAGCCCATGGTGCTTTAATGGGCAATCTGATAAAGCAGAGCAATAGTATGATTGGAAAAGGCCTTCCCCGCAACACTTGCACGATGTCTTTATTACCTCCACAGGATCTGGGTGGTATGAAGTCACCTGTAATGCAAAGCACAGACATACTGTCAGCTCTGAGAAACATTTTTTAAACGGTACAAAAAGCACCAAATGTTCATATCTATATTTAAGCCATTCACAATTACTACTACATCTTTAACCTCTTGGCTGACCCTAAACAATCTACCTGAATAAGTTAACCTCCTAAAAACCAATCAAAAATTTAATATGATGGACAAATTAACACTTGACCTTCACATTCTACAAGTGGTTGGTATATCTGCTTCACTACAGACGACTAACTTTGGCCACTGGCTTAACCTACCTAGTGGGAAGCTAGCAACACATAGAATCATCTTAGGCTTACCTGAACTGTTTCACCTACGTACAAGATAACTAGGGTTAAATGTGGTTTAATATTTTTTTTTCTCCCTGTCGATTAACTTTCCTAAACCACCTGCACTGTGTTTGAAACTGTATATACAAGGGTAAAACAGTTCTGTCTTCTATCCAACTCAAAGCCTTAAATAAGCACATCAGATCCTGGGCAGTAGCTACAGTAATTGTTAAAACAGAAAAGAAAACATTAACTAAACAGCTACTTAGCATTACTTGACGTACTGTTGTCTATCTAAGTTAGCAAGCTCGCTAGTTAGCGGTAGCTAACCTAACTGAATTGGAAGCCTCGCTAACTTGTATAAAAATAACTACTTACCCTCAAAATTAAAGATGTATTCCTCGACAAAAAGCTTGTAATCCTTTTCAACCTTCAATATTTTCGCTACTGATACCTCATCTATAATCAGTGAGATGTCGGAGAAAGAAATCAATAGAAGTTTGGGCAGAGACAGCAGTGAACTCCATTCTAGCGCTGCTGTGTTTACCCTGCTAAACCAAACCGGAAACACGTCATCAAGCTCTGTGAAAAGGGCCCATTATCAACACCTGCTTTCAACACCTTATAAGCAACGCCAACCAGCCATTCTGCGCTGGATCTTTAAAGCTTGTGAGAGCGAATCTATGCCCGATTTTTCTCTGAGCTCCGGCTCTCTTTCCCTTCTTTCCTATCCACGGCAAGTGCCGTTTATTTCCCTCTCGAGTTTGGTGTGGCTGTGTAGAGCTGTGAGCTCCACCGCTCTCCTCTGAGTCTTTGTTTGTGTGTGTGTGTGTGTGGTAGCCGCCACGAGGCACGCGGTGTGCTCACCTTTTCTTTCCCTCGCTGTTTCTCCCTTCTCTGGTGAAACAGCATTTAATCCATAAGCACCTTAGTTCAGTTTTGTTTTCGTTGGAAGCCCCTTTTGTTTAGTTAATCCTTAACCTCGTCTCATAAGAGGTAGCCGCTTCCAGGCAAGCCTTAATTCTCCCCCTCTCTTTCACTCACGCTCAGCGCGAGGTTTGTTTTCACTCTCGTTTTCACTCTCCGCCCGTTTTCGTTTCTCCGCCCCTTTCGGCGGAGGCCCTTTAAAGGGCGATTAAAGCGGCTGCATCCCAATCCGCTCGCTGGTGCAGCGGTTAGAGCACTGGGCTGCGACCGCGACAGCCTGGGTTCGATCCCCGCGTGGAGTGGGGTTTAATAAGAACTTATGTATATAATTATATATATATATATATATATATATATATATATATATATATACATATAATATTATTATATAATAGTATATATCCTATTAATATATATATATATATATATATATATATATATATATATATATATATATATATATATATATATATATATTCACGATTATATATTATTATTATTATTATTATTATTTCCCTTTTTTCTTGGGTTTGCCTGCTTTGAGATCTACTGCTCTGCACTTGGATTCTACAACCTTCTGGGCTGGAGAGCTACCGCTCCCCACCCATTACAGTTACATGTTTCATGTTGGCTAGAGTGCCCTTTTATATTTAGTTCTGTAAACAGCTTTATAGTCATGCTCCAAAATTCTGCCATCCTGTCACTTCTTTTAGAAAATGCAGCAATACTTCCAGAGCTATGTGTTTTCTTACATTCAATTTGCATTGGAACATCACAAAAATCTGAAAATAAATCACATTTAACACAGAACCTGTTGTAAATTTGTATTATGTTCATATTTATATTATATAATAGGTTTAGCCAGTAAAACATTGAAAAGTTGTGTGTGAACAAAGAGCTTGTGTGTGAGATGTGAAGTAAGAACCAAAACTATGGACAATATTTAGGTTGCAAATCCATTCCTACATTTTCTCATGTTCCATTTGCTTCCTGAGTGTATCATGATAAAGAAAAAAGGCACCTAATTTTGATGTAAGTAATCTCTCTGGACATAGAAGTGAAAGAAAAAATTATGAACAATGGCACTGAAGGATCCTGCACCCAACAACTCACCGTATTTTTTGCAGTATTAGGTGCACCGGATTTTAAGGTACACTATCAGTAAACTCTTTTCTGGTCTATTTTCGTACATAAGATGCACCCGATTATACAGCACATTAACCAGTGTTAGCGGCAGGCTACAGGCTGATAGTATTCACCTCTGAACGCTGAAAGAACTAGGACTTAGCGTGGTTAATGGCTAATGCTAATGCTGCTCCAGCAGTGCTAGCCAGGGTTAGCAGCAGACTACAGACCAATAATACTCATCCAGACAAACCAAGTCTCCCTGAAGCTGCGGGAGTCTCCCGCATTTCGGTAGTGGCTCCCTGATGCCCGCGAGTCACATGTAATCTCCCGGAATTCAGTACGAGTGCCCCAAGCAGTTGCACAAAAAGGGGGTATGCAGCCTATGCGATTCATAGGGGCGCTGCACTAGAAGGGGCGCCAATTCCAAGCTCCAAATAAATTTGCGAAGCGCGGTGGGAAAGTAATGACAGGACGCTGACGATTTTAAAAATCATTGTTCTGTGTTTTTTGGCCAGGGGGGGTAACCTCCCTGAAATCAACTTTTGCAACTTGGGATGTCTGCTCATCTCTAAACGGCGAGCTAGTGCTAGCACTTCACACAGTTAGTGGCTAATGCTAATACTGCTCAGATTATAAGGTGCACTGGCGATTGTTGGGAAAATTAAAGGATTAAGTGCACTTTATAGTGCAAAAAATACGGTACGGTTGAATTATATGACAATAGTAACCTCCTCCACAAAGTTTCTGTGGTCGTTTATCATTGACATTTAACCTCAACCATGAAGATCTGACACATAACAGCGAGGTTACTTTTTTTTATGATGTAAATCAGCAACATTTCACACAAACACAAAACCCCTAACCTTCTTACCCCTAATCCTACACTAATCATGCACTAGACCACAAGCTCTTCACAGGGAGTCTTCATCCTTTGTCAGTGTTTCGCTAACTTAGGCCCACAACACCTTTGCAAGGTTCAGCAGTATATTCTGGCATCACAGACTCACTCCCCTTCAAGCTTCCTAAACAGGACATTACATGGTTTAATTCACAAGCTTGACACCACTATTGCAACATCACATGCATCAAACAGTCTGTGTCTATACTCTCAACCTCACTATAGCCTTCCCCAGCTAACCTCATTCCTTCTGATCCACAACCACTGACTATATCTCTCAGCTACTTCTGACAGTTCCTTCATGTCTTCCCTCAGAACACCTCAAAACGCCTCTGAACCCAAATTCCACCAACACAGACCTGATCTGATCGACTTTGATACAAAACCCCCACTGTTCTAACATGCACCTTCTACCCACTCTCTTTCACCTCAGCCACCAAATCTGCATACAGTGAATACACCCCTCACATTTCTGCAGATATTTAAGTATATCTTTTCATGGGACGACACTGACAAAATGACACTTTAACACAATGAAAAGTAGTCTGTGTGCAGCAGATTACATAACAGTGTAAAGTTATTCTTCCCTCAAAATAACTCAATATACAGCCATTAATGTCTAAACCACGGGCAGCAAATGTGAGTACACACATTTTGTGTGACTTAACAGCCTCTTCAATAAAGCAGTGGTGGTCTTCGAGGTGTATTTGAGGTCATCATCATGCTGGAACTTTGCCCCGCCATCCAGTTTCTGGATGGAGGGGATCATACTCTGCTTCAGTATTTTACAGTACATACTGGAGTTCATGTGTCCCTCAATGAAATGTAACTCCCCAACACCTGCTGCACTCATGCAGCCCCACACCATGGCATTCCCACCACCATGCTAGACTGTAGACATGGAACACTTATCTTAGATTGCTGCCACACATGCTTGAGCCCATCAGAACCAAACAAATTAATCTTTTTTTTTCTTCAAACCATAGAACATGGTTCCAACAATCCATGTTCTTTGTTGAGATGTCTTCAGCAAACTGTTTGCAGGCTTTCTTGTATACAGACTTCAGAAGAGGCCCCTTTCTGGGGTGACAGCCATGCAGACCAATTTGATGTAGTATACCCCCAAACCCCCCTTCCTTTAATCTCTGCAGCAATGCTGACAGCACTCCTGCACCTACCTCTTTTAAAGACAGCATTAGGACGTGACACTGAGCACGTTCACTCAGCTTCTTTGCATGACGAATGCGAGGTCTGTTCTGAGTGGATCCTGCCATTTTAAAACGCTAGATGATCTTGGGCACTGTGCTAAAGCACAGTTTTAGGGTGTTGGCAATCTTCTTGTAGCTTTGGCCATCTTCATGTAGCGCAAAAAAATCATCTTTTAAGATCCTCAGAGAGTTCTTTGCAATGAGGTGCCATGTTGGAACATTCAGGGACCAGTATGAGAGAGTGTGAGAACTGTACTACAAAACTGAACACACCTGTTCCCTGTGCACACCTGAGACCTAATAACACTAACGAGTCACATGATATTTTAGAGGGAAAATGACAAGCAGTGATCAATTTTGACATTTAGGAGTGAAGTCTCTAAGAGGTGAAGTCACATTAGTTGTGGATGGTTTAGACATTAATGGCTGTACATTTAGTTTTTTTTTAGGGAAGAAATTTAGGGACATTTACACTGTTATATAAGCTGCACACAGACTACTTTTTGTTGTGTCAAAGTGTCATTTTGTCAGTGTTGTCCCATGAAAAGATATACCGTATTTTTCGGACTATAAGGCGCACTTAAAAACTTTTAATTTTCACAAAAATTGACAGTGCGTCTTATAATACGGTGCGCCTTTTGTATGGATTTTACTCGTCAGGTTGTAAGGAGCAGTAAACACACACTCCGTGCAGCGTTATAGAGAGTTTCAGTGCTATACAGAGTCCAGAGCCGTGCAGCTCCGAGGCTGAGCAGCAATAGCATTAGCTAGATGCTAACCGCTAAGCTAGCTAGCTTATTCACTGAGATCAGTATTATCTAAATTTTACTCGTCAGGTTGTAAGGAGCAGTAAACACACACTCCGTGCAGCGTTATACAGAGTTTCAGTGCTATACAGAGTCCAGAGCCGTGCAGCTCCGAGGCTGGAGCAGCAAATAGCATTAGCTAGCTTATTCACTGTTCAGAGATCAGTATTATCTAAATTTTACCCGTCAGGTGTAAGGAGCAGTAAACACACACTCCGTGCAGAGCCGTGCCGCTCCGAGGCTGGAGCAGCAATAGCATTAGCTAGATGCTAACCGCTTAGCTAGCTAGCTTTTTCACTGTTCAGAGATCAGTATTTTCTAAATTTAGCACTTTTAATACTGCTGGAGCAGTATTATTAGAGTTAGATGCTAATCGCTAAGCGTTCACCGTTCAGAGGTGAGTTATCGGCCTGTAAGTCTGTGCTGCTTTGCCTGGCTAGCATTAGCTAGATGCTAAGCGCTAACTCTCTCAGAGGTGAGTTTTATCAGCCTGTAATCTGCTTGTTTACCGTGTTAAAACAAGCTACGGGGGACGAATCGCTAGCTAATATCTCACTGTCTTACCAGAACACGCAGGATTACTCAGTGTAACGCTGTCGTTTAAGTTTGGGTTAACTTTACTAGTTTAGGTGACTAGCTAGCGTGCTAGCGGATAGCTATGCTAACGCTGGTGCAGCAAGCCTTAGTGGACATCTGGAAATCTAAGCTTACTGTAAATAAACTGAAGCACGTTACTCACCCAAATAAACAGTTTTCAGGAGAGGAATCTGTGTAGATTAATATCCAGCACTCGTTTGACTTTGAAAGAGCTATATTTTGTATACTGAGACGCTCCACCGGCAAGCGACCACCCCCGGTGGGGGAAGGGAAACATGGCGCCACCCCTGTTCACTTTGATATAGGCACCCTTTCTAGTGTCACTTAACGCGCCCTATAATGCGATGCGCCCTATGTATGGAAAAATAGCAGAAAATAGGCGTTCTTTGATAGTGCGTCTTATAATACGGTGCGCCTTATAGTCCGAAAAATACGGTACTTAAATATCTGCAGAAATGTGAGGGGTGTACTCACTTTTGTGACACACTGTAATTCAACTTTTTTTTTTAAAGCTCCATCAAGCTCATCCTCAAATGGCACAGTTACCTCTTTAAAATAAACTGTTTGTTACAATATTTGACTCCAGAGTAGTTACAACAATACAATGTGGAACCTCCAGTTTTTTTTTTTTTTTTCAAATCTTGTACATCAGCCCATTTACCAAGATTTGTCATCTAGGCTTGTTAAACATTACACTGCCCCTCACGAACAAACTTAATTAACCTCTGGCCACCAACCACGGGCATATTATTAACCTCTATGCACTTCTTATAAAGAGCACCTGCTAAAGACCTAAAGACCAGATCATGCCTGCATGTATAGCGACCCTGTGAGAAGCTCATGACAGAATGTGTTTCAATGTCCAATGCCCAGCACATACCTTACAGCTTGGATGTTCACCTATGCACTGTCCAAGGAAGTCAGTCATAGGATACTCCTAGATGAAACTTTATACAGACTATAGAATCTAATACCCACAACTCTCGTCAGGTAATTCTCCTTTTCTCTACATTCTCCCGTACTAACTATTCACATTTTGTGACTTCAATAAACCTCCAAACAAGAACTGCAGACTCATGGCACAACAGTGTGTGCTTGAACTACAAAATATATTACCCATAAGAAGACTACTCTTCTCACAGTAAAACTTTTCCAGTAGATGTCATATCACCTGGATTTAAGTAAGTAAATGATGTGAGGCTGCAGTTGATCTAATCTGGGTTCAGCAACAGTATGTGCTAAAAGAATGAGGTCAGCTGACTATCTGAATATACTGAATATAGACCAGGTTATTCCATCAATGATTTTTTATTCCCTGATGACTCCATATTCCAAGATGATAATATCAGGATTCGTGGGGCTGGAATTGTGAAAGAGTGATTCAGGGAGCACGAGATCATAATTTTCACACATGGATTGTTCAGCACAGAGTCCAGATTTTAACCTCATTGAGAATCTTTAGGATGTGCTGGAGAAGACTTTGTGCAGTGGTCAGACTCTACCATCATGAATGCTGCAAGATCTTGGTGAAAATCAATGGAACACTGGATTGAAATAAATATTGTGACGTTGCAGAAGCTTATTGAAACAATGCCACCGTGAATGTGTGCCGCAATTCAAGATAAAGGTATTCCAATGAAACAGAGTGTATGACCTTGTGACAACTTTTTTTGTATTTATACCCTTGTTTGAATTTCTTTTTGCAAGGTTATCCTTACCTGTTTGTATTTTTTACTTATTTGGTTGTTTAATGTGTTTGGCTTACTGGTTTTTGACTCTGGTTTTTGTCTGTTCATTCTAGAACCTAGAAGCCTTTGGTCATTACACTCCCTTTATCTTTTGTATCTGTGGGTATCTGGTCAATTTCTTCAGTTATAGTAGATAAGTCTATATAGAACATTTTAAATAGTTTTATGAAGCAACAAAGGGGTTACACTGTCAGAACGATATGAATAACTATTTTTAGGATTACAAAGTCAATAGCTTTTATTCATATTTTTTATTATAATTAATAGCAGTAATAGCAGTAGTAGTTGTTGTTGTAGTAGTTGTTATATTAGTATTATTATTTGAGATTAATTGAGCTAAAAAGTAGGCATAGGAATGTTTGGTGTGTATGTGTTTTAGTGTGTATTTCTTATTTCTTTACGTCCAATTCATCGCTGTGTCTGTGTCAGGTTATCATAGTACAAATGAAAAGGCACTCTCCGTAACTGTAGGAGATAAGCCAACAAGAAAGCTATTACATTTATCAGCAGCTATTCCTCTCCACCCACCCAGCAGACTGCATTTTTCCCCACACTGCTTAGGACCATCTCCCCAAAAAGCAATAACTGGCCAGGCCTTGTGTGTTCTGCAGCGTAGTCTTGATTTGGACGCAATCTCAAGCCGAGATCGGCCAGCGCTGCATCAGATCGGTCCAACATTTTTGGCTGGTTATTTAATTTTCTCTATTCGGGTCATGGGTTTTCTGGTGCTGTGAGTCCGGCTGCTATCTTGGCCTGGAAATCGAAGCAACGGCACTACCGCCATATCTGAAAGATGTTGATAAGAGACAGTGCCAGCATAAGCAATGATTGAATGTGCCATGTCTTTGGACACCATGTACAGAAAGTGAAGTAGATTTTACCGCAGCGGAGAATACATCATGGTCAATTTAGTCGCAATATTGATAACCTTGATGTTTTTGTTGCTGAAAGTGAACCACAATACTAATATCGGTAGCCATGTTCCAACAACTCATTACTGTGAAAATGAGATTTGCTCTCCAGATTGCACCGCACTGCTCCTCTCCTTCATTTTCAGACTCGCGGCGAGTAGATAAGCGATTCAGCGGCGGCCAGAAGCCGGCTGCACCCCTCCGCGCTCTCCAGCGTCCCCCCAAGGGCCGCTTTCTGCTATTGAATGGACGTATTGTCTAATTGGGGCTTGGCCACTGCACACCATGCGTAGATTAACTCATCTCATTTTAGACACTCAGACACATCATAACCCCATACTGTCACCATGCAGCGCACCCAGAGCCAGCAACCTTCTCTCCCAGTACCGTACCACTGAATTTATGAAGCCACGGCAAAGCAACCCACATTATGGGGGCTTGCATAACCCACAAAGCATGAGTTCATTAGACTGCATTTGCCTGCTTAATATAGGACAGATCAGAACAGGCTGCCAAGTCTGCCTCTATAGAGCCAAAGCTCTTTCCCAACAGTAAATAAATACATAATTGGATCTGACATATGAGAGAAGCAGCATGAGATATTTTATATATTTCATGTGTTCCAAATGTGTTCCAGGAATAAAAAGGAACCATCCCTGAAAATCCTAAGCTGCTTTTAGTATCAGTTTTCAGAATTTCTCAGCTGAAATAAATGTAAAGGCCATGTCAAACAGTAATGTTAAGAAAAGTTTATCAGAAATCCTTTAACACCTGTTGCCAGTTTTGATACATCAACTAACAATCTGGACAGCATTGATAAGAGGATTAATAAGATTAATGATGATATTGCTGTGAAATTGTTCGAATTTTGCATTTTAGCATGAGTGCCTAGGTGGGTCTATGGTGCACAGGAATGGTCGTACTTGTAGTGTAACCTGTAGTGTTTTCATTTTAAGTTTAGTCCACATCTTGGTTGCATTGTATTAGTGCATTTTCACACTAGAAAGTTTGGACCAAAGCAAGGATGATGTGAGCCATTGTGACCTTGTGGTCTGGTTATTTTGGGTTCACACTGCAGTTTTATCTTTTTTATATAATTATTTTATTTCTTTTTTTTCCCCCCATTTTCTCCCCAGGTTGCAAGGCCAATTACCCAACCCACGCATTAGGACTACTAGTTAGTTATTACTAGTGATGGCCCAACAACAGGAGGGTGAAGACTAGCACATGCCTCCTCCGATACATGTGAAGTCAGCCACCGCCTCTTTTCAAACTGCTGCTGATGCAGCATTGCCAAGTAGCCAGCACCCTTGGAGGAAAGCACAGCGACTTCCACAGTGGTTCCAATACCATCTACCCACCCAGAGAGAGCAAGGCTAATTGTGCTCTCTTAGGGCTCCGGTAGCCAATGAGTGAGTGGCGAACTACATGAACAGGATTCGAACCGGCGATCTCCTGATCATAGTGGCAGCGCTAAGCTCGCTGGACCACTCAGAGCCCCCTGCAGTTTTATCTTGACACAGTCACATATGTGGGTCTCTATGTACTTCCCACTGATTGGTTTGTAGCATGTTGTCAGTTTGGTTGTCAGAGTTGCTTTTCCAGGTGTTGTACTGAATCCAACTCCCTGCCAGAATTCAACTCCCCTTTGAGTGCACTCACATCATGCAGCAGAATCAGCCATTCCCCAGATTCATTTTGTTCTTGTTTAATAATAGGCATTAATCTACAGTTACAGTAGATACAGGAGTCACAGGCATAAGCTGTTGTGCTGTTAGACTGCTGTTAGAAGAGGGTTTAAGATTTCAGTAGAACACCAGCTTTTTCTTCTTCGATTGTTGAAAGGTTTGACTGCCACAATTGAGCTGAAAGTCTGAACCTTCACAAAAGGTGATTTTACAGTGCATACAAACCGGACTAGGATTCAGTAGATCCTTGATCTAATGTTGGTTCTTTGTTCTGGGGTTTTCAGCACCTTTTACACCTGCTTTTTTTGGTTTAGACTAAATTGGAAAGTCTGAAAATATGGACTAACCAAGGTAGGCTTGAAAGCACCCAAAGTTTCTAGTTTTAGAACATTTTTAAACAACTCAAGAGAGCAGCAGACACGACTGTTGTCATGCTGGTTAGATGGCTAGAGTTGTTGTTGTAGTATTCCACACAACTCCAAACAGCAAAACCTTATAACAGTGAACAATACATAACCATATTAATCCATAAGCAAAAAAAACAAAAAAACAGTTGGCTTAGAGATTTGAGTTGGGAAGAGTTAAGTAGAGATTTTTCTGTAGAAACATGTCACGTTCTACATGTTACTGGCCATAATTAAAAGGGCATTACGAAAATAACCATGGCTCAGTCCCAGTCTCTCAGTTTTCACAGGCTTTTCTTTCTGAAAATATGCCTCTCAGCATGATACTGTTATTGATCGTCAATGGGTCAGAGGTGCAATTGGGTGATGTGGACTGCACAGATATTTCTGCATTGATAGTCACCAATAGCCAGTGATTTCTGGCTGATTGCTTCAGCTTTATCTTATTTAATAACCCATATAAAACATGAAATTCTTATTGTTTAATTTTTTTTTAGCTAATTAAATAATAACTGCAAATTCATTTATTAGCCAACATCAAATTTCCAAAGAAAGCAAATGAATCTTAGCAACTGAAATTCTCTTAGCAAAGCAAGAAATCCCTTTTTAATTCTGAAATGATTGGTTTTGATTTTAGCCCAATGAAATGTAACTTATTGGAAAAGCACAAAAAAGCATGTGAATTTAAGCATTTCATGTAATTGTGATTATTGTTTCAACAGTTCTTATGTTTAAACATAAGAAACATAACATTTCTAATTTAGTCACATTTAAGCTTTTAAAGTCTCTAAAATGAAAGGGTAATTGTGTACAACATTATTTAAAGCTGTTGTGTGTGAGGAGGACTTTAGGTTTTTTAAAAAAGAAGTGAAATTGTGATTTTCTGTTTCATCATCTGGTGAGAAGACATGTCTGTTGATTATTTCATTTGAGCAAGACGTGTTACATCTTAAAGCTCCAGTACCAGACTATTTAGGACTATATTATCTGACTTACTCTATATCAGTAGCGATTGCTCTAAGACGGCAAGGGAAGCTCAGCTTCCCCTAAAATGTAAAAAAATAAGTGATTAAATATATACTGTTGTGTGTATATGTCATTGATTAAATATGAGCTACAACGCGCTGAACTTAGTTCAGAATCAGCTTCTTATCACTGGTAACGCCGCGGCTTTCCTCTCACTCATTCCCGCAGCTTCACAGCGCTGCTTTAAACAGTGCACAGACTTCAATAGCGGAGCAAAGCGCGTGGTGAAACGAGGCGAGTCATTGGATAAATGCTGGGCTTTGTCCCGCCCATCGGACGCTCAGCGTCTCTGGGGGTCTATGGGGCAGTGGGCTGGCCTCGGCAGGCCCGGACGCTCAGCTTCTGCGTGATGATTGGATGATCTGTCTGAGACGGAGTCCATTTTTGATTGACAGCGAAATGAGCGAATCAGCGATCTTTTAGTGTAAAACTCTGTGATGGAAGCATTTTCATTCTGTTCTGAGTTGAACCGGAGACTTTCCTAATCCTTATAGCGGCATTTTCTTTATTAAAACGACTAGCGACAAATCGAGCTTCTATTTCTGGTGCTTTTCTGTAGTTGCTTATGTTTAGAGACTGACTTCTGTACTGTTGTCCATGCCTCTTGATGAAACCATCTCAGGACATAAATGAACAGGGGCCAGTAGTAAGTATTGTGTTATCATTAAAAATAATTAAAATAATTTAAATTATTAAAGGGATTATTTAAAGAAATTAAAACTGTGTGAAATAAATTTACGTGCATTTTTTCCTTTACCAACTTTAAAGATTTTGCGTAATGGTTTTTTTTTTTACTGATCATTTTATGTTTATTCATGTCATAGCGTTTTTTTTATGTAATTGTTCAATGTAAAGAATGGGTACCTTTTTGTTGTGTAGTGAAAATAATGCCTTTTGTTTACAAAAAAACATCTCAGGGAGAGTAAAATTTACGTATAAATAAAACTACATATGTTAAGATGTAGTCCGAAATTGAGCTTCCCCTCCTTGAAAGACCAGCATCCGCCACTGCTCTATATGTATACAAAGTTTCTGTATATTTTAACAGAGCATGGAAGGAGATGTTTATTTTGTCAGTAACATTTGTTTTTTTCATACACATTAAATTTTTTTTCTAGATTGTTTAACTGGCTTGTATGCAATGTGAAGTGGTGCAAACTAATTCCTCTGGTGCTTATCATTGAAATTCTTATCAGCAAAGCATTGCTGTGTGCTGCTTCTTAATTTTTGCATGATCCAAAGTCGCTTGTCTGTTTGCATGGATAATTTTAGCCAGACACAGCTGGTCACAATCATTAACACCCACTGGAATGTCTCATCTATTTAGCACCCACTATCATTCCTCTCGAACTCTGACATTTCATGTTGTCTTCTCAAGCACATGCTAGCTAGTGTTCAGCCTCACTTACAAGTTAACACCTCACAACATATACAGATGTAAGTGTTTCCATGCCATTCCTTTTTCATACAATTGTTTTATTAGATGTAAATGAATACTGAAGTCATCCAGACTATGAGGGAACACATAAGGATTATTGTAGTACAGTTAAAAGTGTTAAACAAACCAAAAATACTTGGTCCTGGGGTAGTGGTCCTGATGAGAGCCAGTTTTATCATAATGTTTTGATGGTCTTTGTGACTGTACTTAATTATACTTTCAAAGTTCTTAATAGTTTTCAGATTAACTGACCTTCATTTCTTTAATGTTTTTTTGGATAATATGGATTAGAATATTACTTAAATAGAGTTATTCACTGTATAACTGTAACTCTAACTCTTCACAACCTTATAAGTGCTGCTCTTAAACACATTAAGAGGAAAGAGAAAAAAACTGAATTCCAGGTGACTCTACCTCATAAAGCTGACTGAGAAAATCCAAGATGTGCATGATCATTCAGCCAGAAAACAAATCAAACTTTGTGTCTTAATTAACTTGCATTAAAAAAAATTTAACGCGTTACTGATTCCAAATTCACAGCATGCGTTAACGCTTTAACATCGACAGTCCTAGTAAATATATAATCTAAAATGGAATATACAATATAAAACATATTCTGGTTTGTTTAAGACTTTTTTGTTTACTAAATAATTACATATGTTTTTTTTTTCATAGTTTGGATGACTATTATTATACAATGCAGAAAAAATTTAAATATCCTGCTGTCTGATGACTGTCAGTATATTTAACTAACATTAGCAACATTAGCTTGTCCTGTCACAAACGATACCAGACAAACATGGTTAATATTACAGATTTTCCTAGATGACGACAGTTTACTGTTGTTATCCAGCGTTTATTAGTAATATATGTATATTATCATTGCTCAGAGCCTTCGGCTGTATTTTTGACTAATGAGACCATGATGAAACTAATCAGCACCCTTTGAGGCTATTAGCAAGATATTTACCTCCTCAACCGGACTGTTAATGTGATCCATATGTTAATCCAGTAGTTAAATCCAACCTAAAATACCAAGTGCTGTGGAAATAATGCATTAGCCTAGCATCTAAACAGCTAGGGGTGGTACAATCGTTGACAGCTGACTTAAAACTTCCCCCAAAAAGTGAGACAGTGTAATGTGGTACAGCTCCAGTTCAGCCATCATTAAACCCTGAAAGAATGTATGAATGAGCTCTAACTCTGACACCTGAGGGGACTGGAGAGGAATGAATGACCAGCAGTCAATGTGAGCAGCAGTCAATGACCAGAAAAATACCATAAGCCTCCATAAAGGTGCAGTATAATGGCCCTCACTGTCTACTTTCATTTGCAGTAGAATAATGAAAGCAGCTACAGCCAGGAAGAAGCTCTGACAGATATACTGTTAGTGCCAACAAGTGCCAGCCATACTGCTTCCGCAGTGACATCTGCAATCAATACATTTTCTCTGTGGATTTGAGATGGGGCTATTTGATTGGCTGCACATGCCACATGTAAAGGCAGTAAATCCCACCTCTCCAAAAATCCATGGCTATTTGATTTTTCTTGGAAGGAAATGAGCAGTTTATGTTTGGTAAAGCCTTTACTTGTGCAAATAGAAGGTGTGATTGATTCTGATCAATGACTAGTCATTGCTCCTGCTCAGAAAGAGATGTTTTTGTTTGTAAACTGAGACTATTTTTTTTGTCCACATGCATGTGAATAAAAAAAATTGTAATACATGTTAACTTAGTTCACAGTGAAATAGATTACTTTTGCTCCTTTAACATTGTAACGCTGAGTGTGAAGGCAGGACGAGGAGAGCGGACGCTAATGCAAGTAACATTTATTATAGAACAGAAAACAAAACATAAACCAAACAGAAACTCAGAGACCGGGAGACTAAATAACAGACGGGATTAACACAGCCGTGACAGACGTACAAACGCACAAGAACCGACAAACTAACACTGACAGAGACGCTTAAATACACACACAAGGCGGGAAAGAGAACAGGTAACACCTGGGGACTGACTAATGAGGGGCGGAGCTACAAATGGACACAGGTGAGTGGAAAAACACCAGGGAAGAAACACAGAGAAGCCGGGACACGTGAGAATAACAGACATGAGAAAAGACAGAAAACAGGCAAAAGATGTGACAAACATTAGATACTGAACATCTCCACAGAAAATTCTCATGTTCACATTTAAGCCCTTCCAGCAAATAACCATATATTTTTTATTTCTTTTTTTGGGGGGGGGGGGGGAAATCAGTCCTTTTTTTTACTATTGAACTTATTTTATCCAACAAATAGGATTATTTACTGTATACCAACTCTACCTCTTCACAACTTTACAACTGATTCTCTTAAACACATTAAGAGGCAAGAAATTCAAGTAATTAACATTAGATAAGATCAGCACAGCTGCAAAGTATAAGCTGCCATATAAGTAAGAGGTACATACTTTAAAGAATGTAAAATATAAAACGTATTCTGGTTTGTTTAACACGTTCTGTTTACTAAATAAGTCCATGTCCATGTTTTTCTTCATAGTTTTGATAACATTTGTATTAATATACAATGCAGGAATTTAAGTTCAAATTAGTAACACGATCACTAACGTTGGGTATACACTGTATGACAAGTTTAGTATGAACCCTTTTTTAGTTTTACATAATCACATTAAATAAAAAAGGTACCATGGATGACCCTATAAAAAATCAGGTAATCCTTATCAGGTAATGTCCTAACAAAAAAATAAAGCTGCTGGGAACTTGGTCTTTGGTGCACCCATACCTTGGACTAGTGAGCACCTGATTTAAACACACAAACACTAACATCAGATAAATTACACCCATAAAATATATCATACTCTTCTTCACTAACGTCGGTTAGTGATGAGAAACTCCCCAAAGTCCCATGCAACTCTGACACCAGCAACACAATGAAAATCGCAAGAAAACATTTTGTTAGCGTTCAATGTTTAAAGCATATCCACACTTTTGACTGTTACTGTACCACAAGCATAACATCACACTCATGTTATTAGTAAATTAATACTATAGGCACTTTTCTGGGTTTGTCTCTGAAATGGTCTTTATTAGGCAATAAAACTTGTACAGCATTCAGGATCATTTACAGTATTTTTTTCAGTAGTAAATGAAACAGCCTCTTCAGGGGTCAGTTTGTGGGTCAGTGAGATGATTGCATTCGATCCTCAGTGCCAGATCATGTGACAGTCAGGCTGTAAAGTGTGTGGAGGTCAGTGCATGTGGTGGGGGCAGATATTTTGGATGAGGATGATTTGCATTAATGAGAGAAGGGTTCATCCAGGAGTAGGATTTAATTAGCTGCTCATCTGACATCACCTAGTTCTGAGTCTGCTGGGACTGTCAGGTGCAGTGCAGGAATTACCAGTACACACTTGAAGCAACGTCATGGATGACTACTGATAGACCTGTCACTGGTGTTCATCATTTACAGAGCTCTCAGTGATGTAATGTTTCCATCACTGCACAATGTGCGCTCAAGCTCCTTCTACAAGACCCAAACACAGTGCAGTTACTCAGATATATCAAACAAGATAACGATGAGAACTCACTACCACATATGACATTTGATTTCCAAATCCCAAAATAGAAAATTGCTCAGATGCTGCTAAAAATTTCATCATTAGAAATTAAAGATTTCTGACTGAAGCTTCTAGATGGTTCTAGATGAGAAACTGTTATAATTTAAGCTCCTCTTGAAGTTCTGATAAACATAAAGGACATCTGAGAATTATGCAGCCTGTATATAGTCATGTGAAAGAAGTAAAAGGCAATAAAAACATTACCTTCAACATGATTTTCTTTTTGAGAAAATGAAGGAAATATAAGGGGGGCTCAGAGTGGTCCAGAGGACTAAGGTGCTGCCACTATGATCAGGAGATTACTGGTTTGAATCCAGTTTATGCTGCTTGCCATCAGCTGCTGGAGCCCTAAGAGAGCAAAATTGGCTTTGCTCTCTCTGGGTGGGTACAATAGATGGTGCTCTCTCCTCACATCACCCCAAAGGGTGATGTCAATCAGCACAAGGCGTCTGTGAGCTGATGTATCAGAACTGAGTTGCTGCGCTTTCCTCAGAGTGCGCTGTGATGATACTCAGCAATGCTGCATCAGCAGCAGTTCAAAAAGAGGTGGAGTCTGACTTCACATGTATCGGAGGAGGCATGTGCTAGTGTTCACCCTCCTGGTGTTGGGGCATCACTAGCTTTAGGGGATGTCCTAATGAGTGAGTTGGGTAAATGGTCTTCAAATTATAGATAAAATGGTATAAAAATTAGAAATAAAATAAAAAAGATGGAGGAAAAATATATGTAGTAATTATGTACAAATAAACCTGAAGGTCTTTGGAAAATCTAATAAATACAATTGCAATTTTTTTGTGAGTAAGAGATTAGAACACCCCACATTTTTTACTACATAAAATCAGGTCTAGCACATTCATCACAGATGATTAGTAGAAGTATTTCTTATTTAAACCTTTAAAACACATTTAGAGCTCTTTAAAGCCTTCAGAATGAATATGTAGATTCAGAAGACTCTGGGAAGGGATTTAAAAAGGTCCTGGTGAAGATAAATAATTAGAAATCAGCTATTCCACTGTGCCAAAAATAATTAAATTATTTAAAATGATTACATAATTTACAAGCTAAACATCTGTTAACCCCCTGGAGTTTGTATATATGTGTATCTATTCTGATACACACGTTTTATTAAGCACAAACTCAACTACAGCAATCTGAAACTAGAAAAAGTGTCTTTAATAATTTTTCTAAATAAATCTCTTCTGAACACAGAATATTCAAAGGCTTACTTTCTAAGATAACAATAATAATCACATTGTTAACACTTCTAGCTGAGATATCTAGGCTGAACTTTGTAAACATGGGTTTTGCTACATACCAGCTAGATTAGGTTGTCCAAGTTCAGCCAAAGAGCAGACCATAATGTATAAAGAAGTTCCAAGCAATCCTAAAAAAAAAAAAAAAAAGTGTTCACTCCTTTAAACAGTTTCAAACTAATTTTTCAGCCTCAGCTTTTTGTTCTTGGCTAAAAAAAATATTAAGCCCAATATGGTCTTCTGCTTCTGTGCCATTACCACACCAAGGTCCGCCATGAGTCTATTGGTTTCTCTCAGCACAAACCAGTTGGGCCATTCCTGCACTGACCTCTCATTAACAATGCATTTCTGTCCAGGAGAACTGATGCTCCCAGGACTACCGGTTTTCTTTATTACACCATTCTGGGCAAACTGTATTTAGTTTTGCTGAAAATCTTAAGAGATCAGCAGTCATACATACATTTAAGTAATTAGACAATTGCATAAAGCAGGGGGTGTACAGCTGCTTTACAAGGTGCTGCTCATAAGCTTAAAGTTTTCTTTTACAGCTCTGGAAGAAAATAAGAGATTTTGCTATATATAGGTATGTGTTTGAGTAAAATAAACATTGTTGTTTTATTCTATAAACTACAAACAACATTTCTCCTAAATCCCAAATAAAAATATTGTTATTTAGAGCATTTATTTGCAGAAAATGAGAAATGGCTGAAATAACAAAAAAATACTGAGCTTTCAGAGCTCAAATAATGCAAAGAAAACAAATTCAAGAAATCAATATTTGGTGGAATAACCCTGGTTTTTAATCACAGTTTTCATTCATCTTGGCATGTTCTCCAACACCAGTCTTACACACTGTTTTTGGATAACTTTGTCACTCCTGGTGCAAACATTCAAGCAGTTCAGTTTGGTTTGATGGCTTGTGATCATCCATCTTCCTCTTAATTATATTCCAGAGATTTTCAGTTTGGTAAAATCAAAGAAACTCATCATTTTTAAGTGATCTCTTATTTTTTCCAAAACTGTATATGAATTGTGAAATATGATATTTTTTGCACATTTATATAGAGCATATCTGTTGAGGAAATTGTTTGACAAACAACTTTCCATTTACCATAAAAGAAAATGTTGATCAAGCAATATTTTGTTTGCTTTCTTCAGTTTTTCTTTGTAATTTTGAGGCTTAAATACCTACAAGTGCAACCTGCATTGATAGCATCTTCTACTTCTACAGAACAGACTGCAAAGAACAACAACTGAACTGACAGCAGGCTTGTGGGCACCCAATAATTATTGATGCTTCTTATGCAAAACCAGTCCTTTAATATAATCCTGCATTAATATTGCTGTCCATACCAACCTGAACCGGACACACACACACTCTACAGACCACTGTGTTTCATCTTCTTCCAGAATGCGAAACACTCAACAGTCAAAATAATGCAAGCATTTATGTTGGCAGACAATTCAGTATGTATTATTTACATAGCACTGGTGGATAAATTTTTGTTTGATGTTCAGAGCAATAAAGACTTCCCACTATTCTCTGCCTGAAAGGAGACTGTGGTTGATTTGATAAGCTGGTCTCCCGTGGCCTGTTATCAAAAAAATATTCATCATCCACACCGCGTTTGCTCTCGTTCAGCTGTCTTCAGACAGACATGCCAAAATGATCCTTTGTGCTGCCCACCTTTTTAAACAATCAAATATTTAAATCTTAAATATTTGAAGCCTTTCATCCACCCGTTTGAAGCCAAATTGCAGTCGACAACTGAGGGAGTGAGTTAAGCTCAGTGCAGTTATGTTGTCTTTAGTGACAAACCAGAAAGGTAAAGCAGGTTTGGAAAGGCATGGTTTTGTAAGGCTATTCTATGGGATACTTTAATTTTCTCGTCTAATCCTTCGACAGACAGTAAAGAAACTGGATTTATTGAATGTACCTTTTGTTGAACTGAATTAAGTCTAAACCCCCACAGTTGCATTAACACCTGTTGCTTGGCCAGGTCTACTGAGGTGAAAGAACATCATTTTAAATGCATTCGTCCTTCTGGAGTCCTCGTATGCCCATATTTGGAGTTCCTTGTCTAAGCTGAATTTTTATATTGACAGAATAAATGAACTTTTATAAAAACTTGCGTAATAAATGTGTTCAGAACCCTGTATGTTTTATTCTGTGTACATTTTACTCCAGGATCCTCTGAATTTCGAGATCGCTTATGAGTCTTAACGAGAATAATGCTAGCTTTTAGCTAATGCTACAGCGCACTAACCTGATGTCACAGCACAGCAGCACAGAACTCAAGCGGACTTGATTTGGCGCAACATCAGCGAACTACGGTTGTATGTTTACAGCAGGGAATCACTAAAACAAGCGGCTCAGTGTTCGAACAGAACCACAGCTTTAAACACTGTAACAAGCTTCATCGATGTATCTGTAGACATCCCAAGTTGCCAAAATGAATTTCAGACTTGAAACGTCTGTATCTGAGACGAGCGGAATTAGCGTGTTTAATGAGAGAGGCAGATTTATGAATGTATTCATGTTTAGTATCATTTTATTCTCAGTGCATTAAGTACAATGGCCTAAGTGAAGAAATGCTGAAGATGATCTAAACGTGACATCTCTGAGAGATGTGTCTCTGTTCTGGGTGAACACTCCCCTTCCTGCTCCTG
The DNA here is from genome assembly GCF_023375975.1 of Astyanax mexicanus. Classification (NCBI taxonomy): domain Eukaryota; kingdom Metazoa; phylum Chordata; class Actinopteri; order Characiformes; family Acestrorhamphidae; genus Astyanax; species Astyanax mexicanus. The sequence goes on from NC_064408.1 coordinate 50,612,795, forward strand.
CTGTGTTTAGTATATCAATGTGATGTTCAAGGGTTCCTGGAAATTCACGATCAGAAAGACAAAGCATAGGCCTGTTGTCTCGTCCCTACTGTTTCACTAGGAAGGACAATACTTCACTCTGTACTGTTGTTATTTTACTGTTGTTTCCTTTCACAGCTGACATTTCAAAATATATGAAGTACTTACTGTCGGGCACATTATTGTTGAGTTTTTTTTTTTCTCCAGACATATATAGCCTTGTTGCTCTCCTTATGATTAACAGGAATTCCCTTGGCACAAGGTACTTGGCACACACAGCTAGTGCTTTGTCATGTGAAACAACTGTTACGCCAGCATTAAAGCTGCACTGGGAATCGGAGAAGAATGATTCAAATAAATAGTCTAATATTTCCTCAATATTAAAATTAAAAATACCCTCAAATTAAAGCTGAATTAAAAACATTCTTCTTTTTAAAATTGACATACTGTATATAGAAGTGGATGGCAGAGCTTATAGTTCTTATATAATATAATGTTCTAATATTCCTTCTTAAAGTAATGTTGTTCAGTATAATTTTTGCCTGCTACTCTAATTAATTTAAAATGTCAATGGAAATCTCTGCCCAGTACATATTAACCAATCACATTCATTTCATACATTAAGGTTGGAGGCCAATCAAGTTCAATCTGCCAATCGGCTTATAATCCGGTGTGCCTTGTGTATAAAAATAGACCAAAAAATAGAAGTTTATTGATAGTGGTAAATATGGTACTTCCTCTTAGATTTTCTTTATATTTTTAGGAAGTTTTTCATTTTGTTCTTGTGTTCTTTCCCCGTTTCTTCTTCTTAACTTTTGAGTAATGGTTCTCTTGTCATTTTTTATGCCCTGAAAAGCTGCTTTGGACAAATATCTGGAAAAAGAGTAAGACATGCAAATAAAGTGGAACTCTGTGATGACCACTTAAAAAGTTAGTGCTGCTTATTCACTCCCAAATCTGTGCTACATGTGGAGCGGGTCATGAGTGGAAAGTTGCATTATATCTCCTGAGAGAGACTCCGGCATTTCTGTCAGGCTCTGCCACATCCTGGAATATCTAAAAATATGATGTGGAGAGGAGAGCCATCTCAGTTCACCTACAGCAGCTGGCCTGGTTCAATCTGAAATAATTAAACTGATAAAGAAAGGAGGCAAAACATAGCTGAGTGCAAAAGAACTGCCTGTGTGTTGCTCATTTTATTACCTTAATACTGATATATACAAAATCTACAAACGCTATCAAAAGCTATCATTTTGAACTGAGAGAAGGTAAGAGAACTTCAGCTTAACAAAGCCTGAGAAAAACTTTTCCAACATGCTCATACATGTGCATGACCTAAACAAGAGGCTTTTACACAACTTTTTTTTTTTGAGGTCTATAGGCCCCATCTTATACACTGTGCAATCCAATGCTCATTGCTATCTTACACTCCATGAACAGTCTATTTGTACACCCTGAGCCTGCACTGATAAAATAGTAAAGTTGGTTACAAATATATCTACAGTGATGGGTGTGGTGGTCTGGAAGAGAGGTAGAGAGGTGTTCAGGTAGATTTCTGGAGTATAAAAATTCAGGTAATTGAAGTAACTGTATGATATAGATACATGTCCTATGTGATCGCATAGACTTTTATTTTGTTTTCTTGCCATGCCCTACTTCCTGAAGCAGCCATCTAGTCTCTTTCATTTTGGACTTACGAGTAAATATTAGGGAAACAGTCTGGTCACTTTTAGGATTTGAGGTATATAAGGATATAAGGTATATTCTATTGTGTAAGATTTTCTTTTCATTTCAATTTATTTATTTTCATTCATGTTTACCTGTTTGTTTTTCCCAGGCCCCTTGGATGTGTGGATTTGTGCAGTGGTGTTCTGATTCATGGGGAGTGTTGTGTTTTAATTATAGATTTGTAATATTGATTTGGGGCAAATCTTTTAATTGAAGTAAAAAGAAAAGTGAATGAGATTTGGATTTTTGTCTGTGGAAAATAAATGTATTGTTTTGATTTTTTTAGGTGTAGCCGTGTGTTTTTCTTGGTTATTTTCAGAGCTCAGGCCAAGTGGTTTACTTACTGTTTCATGTACTAATTTAAGGGTTTTCGTTGAACCTTTTACCACATGTAGAGGTTTTTAAAGATCTCAGAGAAACCACAAATTAAAACATTTTTAGGGAAATCAAGTCCTTAGTTAGTCCTTAGGATTTAAGCTAACAGGATTTTTGGCACTCTTTGCAAAAAGCTGTTGAAATGCAGAGTTTTAAATGTGAATAATTTTATACATTATAGTCATTATGACTTTTTGAAAAATGTGTTTTGGGAAAAGGGGAGGGAACTATAGGACCTTAAATCTTCAATTTAACGAGATTCACCCAAATTTTTATTGTAATAAGTTTCATGTTCAGCAAATTATGTAAATGTACAGTGTTCACAGATCTGTGTAGGAGGAACGTCTGTAAATCTTCCTCCAAATCCCAACTTCCCCTTCCAGTGCACTAATTCAGTGCACTGTTAGCTCCTGTTCGTGAAGTTTTTTGGCAGCACAGTTTGTTTCATGCCTACACCAATACAGGACACTGATCAGATTCTGACATGTTGTTTAAGAAAAAAAATATAAAGTAAATGTGAGGTAAGTAATGGGGGTAGTGAGGAGATGAGGGTGGAGTAAGGGGGTATTAAGGCTACGTTCACATTACAAGCACACAGATGTAAGTGATCTGTATCTGTGTGTAATATGAATTAATCTGTCCCTGAAACGCCTCACATGCTCACATTGATCGTGTATAAACGTGGCCTTCTTCACCAACAACAAAAAACATCACATTTGAGAGACGACTCGTAGCTTTATAAAGGGAAATGGATGAGTTAGCAGCTCATATGTGGAGCAACTTTTGCTGTAGTGGAGAGTAAACAGCTGGTCTAAAGTACATGCTCAGGTTGAGGAGGTGAAAAAAGGCCAGGTGGTTTGCTTTTGCTGTTTTTTCAGAGATGTGTGGTAGTAGAGAAAAGCACGTAGCACAGCGTAAAAGCAAAAAGATGCAGGAATTCCAATTTGACTGTTCACATTCAAGCCAAATGTCCATGGATCGGATACATATCTGATTTAGGAACACATATGAAAGTGACTCAAATCAGATTTGTTAAAATCAGATTAGTCATGTTCACACAGTCATGAAAAAAAAACAGATCTGAGCCACGTCAGCCTGGTAATGTGAACATACAGTAAGTTTGGTGTAATGGGCTGATGGGGAATGTCTCAGGCTGACAGAAGATCATTGAAAATACAGACAACTAGGTTTTCTCTGGTACTTCATACACACATACTGATGCTTATATTATTTTTTTTTAATGTTTCACATTTTTAGCTTTTTTAATTTATATGTAAAAAAAAATTAATGGCTGACTGCTGTTTTTTTTTTAAGGTAATACTTATTGGTGGCCCATTCCTTGTCCTCCTTCTAGCTCCACTTAAAAACTACAAAAGCACACTTCTGACCCTTAAAATGACTTCACTAATCAACTACAGTTAATGCCATACTTCAGTGTCCACTTCAAACGGTACGCTCGTCTAAGAGCAAATACCGTCAGAACGCCACACAGAATAACAAAGGCGCGCTAAGTGCAGCTGCTCTCGTTCAGATGTGCTCTAAATGCTGAGGCGAGAGGCTGGGCCTGACTCACTGCTCTTTTGCTAGCTGATGAAGAGGAGTCTGCGAGGCCCGCATGCCTCCGCAGCTCAGCCATGGCATCAAACAGCTGCACGTACCCCAGGCACCACTTCAACTCTCACCCCTCTTTTGTCACATGCTGGGACCGCTCCAGCTGCTGCCCACACAGCTTCTCCATCATCCCCATCACAACTGCACACAGAGACCTACTTTCATAGCTGTGGAATTTCACAATGACCTTCACAGCCACTCTTACGCTCCACGAGCACAGGGATAAGGCTGTGCATATTTATAGTATTTTTCTGCCCCCATGTTGTTGAAGTGTTTTTCATAAACTTTATATGGTCAAAAGTGAAGATACAGTAGGCAATATACTAAAGATGAATAAAACAGACCATAACAGAAAAAGATGTCCATGTTTATGTTTACATTTTTATGTCTATGAAAAAGATATCAAGAGAGACATATTATGTAGAACTGTTTTCAGTATGTTAATCAATCAATTCTTAATCCCTGAGAATTTCTATTGTTCTTATAAAAAGATATTGAAGTTTTAACTTATGGAAATGGAAGATTGCTCACCTTTGCAGAACCAGTATTAAGTATAGTGAATAATTTAACTAATTTTATTATTTTTTTTATTAATGTTTTACAAGAAAGCAATCCACTTGAAATGCTAATATTCCTTTTTTTAATAAGAGCAATGGCTAAAATTATATATCTTTAATACACACACACACTATATATATATATATATATATATATATATATATATATATATATATATATATATATATATATATATATATATATATATATATTTTTTTTTTTTTTTTTTATGTATATGCATTAATTATGTTAATATTATTGTGGCTGCTGGTTGTGATGATACAAATTAAATAATTAAATAATACATTAACAGCATGATTTTGGTTACAATTTGTGTATTTTAAAATAATATGGGAATGTTTGTGACCAAAAATTTCTGGAAGCACTTTAGTTCACACTGCGGTGGTTCAAACCAACATAGTTCAGACTACTGTGGTACTGATGAAGTATAACATTTTGGTAAGCAGTCATATGTCAGATGTTTAGTCTTTATACAACAAACTGTGATATAATCTTGATAATACACTTGAGGCTTGTGTTATAATATGGTATATTGGCACTGGTGTACTGATCTGTGACAGAGGTAAACATGAGGCAATATCTCATGGTATATTGCATGAACCTCAAGTGTATTATTGCTTTATTGCTTAATTGAAGGAAGCTTGCTCACTGTTTTTGTTTGCTGCTCATAGATTTATCTTTAAGCCTTTCAAAGGAAATTGACAATTTAAAAGCTGCATTTCATTTAGAGAGCTAGAGTCATTGATTCTGCTTCAAAAATGTACATTACTATAGTACAGTACTTACTTCAGACAGACATCACCCAATGGTCCTTCAGAATAAGTCTAAGTGACAGTTAATTACAATAGTTAAAATATGACCACCTTCTTCACAATCTGCCATCCTCTTCAGGTCACTACATCAACAGATATAGAACATATTGATTAAAATCTGTTATTTGTATACTAATTTCAATAAAGGAGAAAACAAAAAATGGTTAGTGATAAAATAAAATAACAATAAAGGTAATAATAATACTAGTGACAATACTACTACTAAAAATAGATTGAATTATACATTTCCTGTTGTGTCCCCAAGAGTTTCATATAATAAACTATAATAGGGTATAATGTTGTTGCTAAAGAAACATCAATCTATTATAAAACTGATCAATGCATTGTCCTAGGCTAAATTGGACCTGTGTAGGTGTTCTAATGCCTTCTATTTGCACCTTACCAAACCTAGCAGCAATTAAACAAACTCCATGTTCCTTAAAATACAGTATATTTATAATTTTTTTTAAACTATGGTTTCTGTGTTCAAATATTGTTCTTTTGGCCTTTAGACAACAGAAACAATGCACTTTTTTCCCCCTCAAAGAGCTAAAATCTTCTTTGGCTTATCAGGGTATTGCAGTTCAAAAGATCGTAATGACTTCATAATACTGAAGTGATTATTTTCAGCTCTCCTCTTCTTTACACCTTTTCTTTTTCTTGGATTGGTTTAAACTGTGAGACTGACTGTTAAGCTGGAGGGCGTGGGTTCATATCCAACCTGAGCTTGACTTTGAAACCCAAACACCCTAATCCTCAGACAGATTAGCCGACTATAGACATTACCAAACTATCGGTGGGACGTAAGTATCCAACAGACCTGGAGAAAAGTGAACAGGCCTCTAAATCTAATCACTTGACCCTGTCCAAACTGAGGTCCGCTAATTTCTGTTAAAAGAGAAAACAGAAGCTTATAAAGGGTATTTAACCAGAAATTGAATCAGTATAAAGGAAATCATCTATTTGATGGCGTCACCACAATGGAGTGATTTTGGAATAATAGACCGTTTCTGGTATTGGAAGCGAGACTGCACTGAGAATCCCACTGAGGGCCGCTGGTGATAATTACTTTCGATCTGTGTCCGTTTAGCGAAGCTGGAGCACGCGAGTGCTTGCCCTTGGCGTGTAGACATAAATTGGACAGCATGTAATGCACTTTGCCACAATATGGAAACTAACAGATGGATAACAAAGTGCTGGGGAGCTGTTGAACTGGAGAGCTGGCCTGAGCTAATTTTTTGGCCTTAGTTTTAGAGTCGACTCGTATTTTCATTTTACTGTTTCCCTGCCCTGAATTACAGATTGAATCATCTAATCAGTTTATTAACAAACACTTCACCACAGAGGCAACTCAGTAAACAAATAATATATTTGGATGTCCGTAATCTATGTATAGTAGCCTAATACTATCAACTTTTCTCAACCATTTGTGACCCATGCTAATGGAAAATTCCTACGGACTAGCCAGCTTCCTCCAGAATTCCTCCAATAATTAAAATTAAAATGTTTTTCTAACTGTTGCATGTTTGTTGCCATGATTTTAATATTCAATTTACATGTATTGCTTACTGTTTATTTTCCAACCTCTCTATTTTGTGGTTCCACCCACAATGCTGCTGTATTATATACAATTACAGTACCAGCCAAAAGTTTGTACACATCTTCTCAATTCATTTTTTTCTTTATTTCTGTATTTAATTTATTTTCTATACAATGGATTATTATTAAAGACATTAAATCAATTAATGGACACATATGGAATTAAAATGTAAAATGTAAGTTCTCCACAATCTCCTGATCTAAACCCAACTGAGATGGTGATTTGAGGTGATTTGGGATGAGCTGGAGCTTCACAGTGTAAAGGAAAAGCAGCAACTATTGTTCAGCACCTCCAGGAACTCCTTCAAGATGCTGACAAAAATATTCCAGGTGACTCTCCCTCATGAAGACACTGAGATTAAAATACCAAGAGCGTAAACATCTGTTCTCAAAGCTAAACGTGGCTTTATACTTCTAAAGTATAAAGTATAGAACATTCTGGTTTGTTTAACTGTATATCAATGAGATATTTAATTGCACTAACATATATACCACAGCAAAAAATCAAGTGTAAAATTAACTCCCATAAAGTTGCTTTCAACTCTTTCCAAAGGTTAAAAATAGCTCCTAACTCTTTGGAAAATAGTTAAAAAAAATTGTAATAGTTAAACTTTTAACACCTTTCCAGAGTTACTTTTTAACTCTGATTTGTACTTGTTTAACTCCCTAAATTGTTATGCTAACCCTGAAAAAGAATAAAAAAATAAATTAGAAGATTAGTAAGTTCAACATTAGTCTTTTGAAATTACTAGGGGAGATAATAATGTGTTTAATGCAAATAATGTGTTTAATTGGGCAGAGTATAATTAAATCTCTGTGGAGTTGGGCAGTATTTATTTAGTTTTTTTTATATTACACTGTAATATTCAACTCTGTGAAGTAACTCCAACACTGAACACCACTTAAATCTGAATGAGTTAAAAATAAACTTTGAAAGTAAAAATCAACTCTTAGCTGTTTAACTAAGTTTTTGCTCTGAAGGACTATCAACCCAAGTATTAATCATTTTTATTTATTATTAATTATTTTATTATTTTATTTAAGATACCACAGTTAGTTCTGACCCTGCAATGTGATTAAGCACTTCTAGATACATACTTCCATTTCCCCCATTGCCTTTCTCTTCCTTATCTGTCTGACTGGTGCAGGTGGGCAGGGGTCTTCACCTTTGCCTCGCAACCTCACACACATTGGCTTATATTAAGTCCGCACAGAGATCTTCGGTGAGAAAAAAAATAAAACGTGCTACACACCTTGGAGTGCTCCATGATCATGAAGCGCCTAATTGGCTGAAAAAGAGTGAAGAAAATGGGTGGAGAAAATGAAACAAAACTACCCTGCTCATAAACTTCAGTGTGCATTTTTACTTTAGGCAATTTAACTAATCATTTTATTCTTTTATATTAGTTTTTTATACTTTATAGTTATCAGTTTCATTTATAGTTTTATTTAGGTGCAGATCATTTTACTTTTCACATTTTTTTTTAAATAAATGAATAAATAAAATAAATTCAGTATTCTTCATAAATATACAGTATATCATTGTTTATTATGTGTATAATAATTATTGAGTAGTTAATGATGTTCAAAAACCTATATTACATTGAAATATTGAAATGTTGATATAAATGTAGCGTTGAAAAATACATGGTGAGAAAATTGTGATATATCTCAATAATACACTTGAGGCTTGTTGTGTAATATGAGATATTGGCACTGGTGTACTGATCTGTGACCAAGGTAAACATGAGGCAATATCTCATGGTATATTGCATGAACCTCAAGTGTATTATTGCCTTACTGCTTAATTGAAGGAAGCTTGCTCACTGTTTTTCTTTGCTGCTCATAGATTTATCTTTAAGCTTTCTATGGGAAATTGACAATTTAATAGCTGCATTTCATAAAGAAAGCTAGAGTCATTGATTCTCCTTTAAAATGTGGACATAACACTATATTCAGAAAGACATGACCCAGTGGCCCTTTATTATAAGTCTAAGTGACAGTTATTTAAAACAGTTAAAATATGACCACCTTCTACACAATCTGACATCCTCTACAGGTCACTACATCAATAGATGGAGAACATATTGATTAAAATCTGAATAGGTTGTAACAAACCCCTTTCTAAAAAAAAAAAAAATCAATCACATGTTCACCCTATCAACCATGAGTCTATGTTACATGAATGAAATATCACAAATTATGCCTTATGCACAAAATATGTATTTCCACACGAAAATATTTACACCAATATACAACCAATTCTCAGTCAGAGCTTAAGTGACTTTTAGGTTTAGGAGATGAGCCTCTGTTTGAAAAAAAAAAAAAAAAAATACAAAAAAGTACTGGTCTCACCAGAGTAGCCAAAGTTCATTGAAGAGTTGATTCACAGGGTCTTAGTAGCAGTAGGCCAATCAGAAGCCACGCAGAGTGAGCCATGATCATCATGGTTCTTAGCACCCATGAGGAAGTCTAATAAATTTGGAAACAGAAGTCCAAGATCCTCCATTTTACTGTCCATAGTCTATTCAAACCCAGAACAGAGCAGTGCACCCACAAAATAAGTCCTTCTACAAATAAAAAAAAACATCATCAATATCGTATCAAATCCAATTTAGAAAAAACATAGTTAATCTATAAAACATGTTCATTCTGCTTTTTACTCTTTACACTGGGCTTAAAACACTCAGGTTTCCCAGGAAAAGGAATACTCAAAATACTCAAACAGCATGTGAGCAGCAAACAGACTGTGGCTGTGTCCAGAGTAGGAGAGGAGGAGTAGCAAAAGTTTCTGGACGCAGCCTGTTTGTAACACCTGTACCTGTAACAATGCCCACTTCTTCTACCAAGAGCTGATCACCAGAGCTTGGGCTCAACGTAGCCCTCTGATGTTGAGAGAATGTCATTACAACAAAGAAATCTATTCAGAATCGACGTGACCAAGAAATATGGTTACAAGGTTCTCGACTAATAATGAGACTATTTTACATTTGGACCTTATTTCAATGCCTGAACACCAAGGTGAATCTGTTGGTCATGTCAACATCGTTCAGGTACATGTGTACCTTGTGTACCTTAACCTTGTTCAATGGCCAAATGTGCTGAGAATCCTAAGAAGTGAATTGTAGAGGTACTTCAAGGCCAGGGCTTGGAAACACTGACCTGAGAAAGTGCTTATCCATCCCAGAATACAATTAGGGTAAACGATCCTCCTAACACTGTGTGTTTGCAAACTCACCAGAGGACTGCAGGCAGTCTGCAGGGGGTATTGGCTCTGCTGGAAGTCAGCCATATGTTCTTAGATGTGCTGCAGACCTGGGCAGTCTCTATCAGCAGCTGGGTCCAGCTCAATGTCTTGTCCTTTGAAATGTCTGTTCAGTCCAAAAGACTAACACGGTTTCTTTGATGACATCAAAAGAGTATAAGGCTTTGGGTCATACTAATAAAACCTCTAAGAGAAGAGTTCCCTACTGACAATACTGTCTCAATTTCAGGTCAGATTTCCAGAAAGCCTGATCCTAATCTTAAGGTCCAGAAGCCACGACCACCTGCAAAAGGCCTGTGAAACACTATATATATATATATATATATATATATATACACCAATTCAGTACACCTGCTGGTTCCAATACCTGCACTTCTCTTATCTTCCTCTCTCTCTCGCTCTCTCACACACACACACACACACACATAGACAAGACATAAGGAAGCTTCTTCAGTCACCTGATTGAATCTAACAGAGAGCACAATAGGATTACAGTGCCTTATACCGCCCAGTTGTTTTTCCCATTCGGTAAAAGTCACAAGCCTCTTGCCATGGCTGACCTTTGTTTACGCATGGGGATTAAGCCGGCGGGAGGGAAATATTATTTTTAGCAAACGAAGGTTAAATTGAGAGGAAAGCCAGACTACAAAGAGAGGATTAGCGGTAATGCTACGGCTATGCTAACATAGTATGGCATACTCACAGCCAAAAGAGATTAACTTGATACATTACATCTGTTACCAATCAATGTAGGGGAAATCTCTTTTCACAGCTCTTAGGATGCAAAATCTATATTTATAATAGTTCATGAATACAGAGGGGTAACTCTAGACCAGTGTTTTTTTAACCACTCTGCCGTGGTACACCAGTGTGCCATGGAAAATGATCCAATTGCTTTAATTGGTTATTATTTGGCACATTGTTAAGTGACAGTGTTTTAAAAGTAATGTATTTTCTTCCAATGTCAGTAGGGGCAGCAGATAGCAGCAGCTAATTGCGTAATACTCTGAGACAGGAGATGTAGCGCAGCTGTAGTGTTGAACGAGACAGTGACAGTGGACAATGATGCATCCAAACTCTGAACAGGGCCCAGGAGTGAAAAGAAAGTCAAAAGAAAGCAAAGACGGTGAACTCAAGGCAGTACAGTGAAAGCTATCTTTCATTTGGATTTACTTTCAACCGGGGATGCGGCGACACTAACTCCATTGTGCTTTGTTTTTATCAAAAAAGCTAGCTAACAGTGCCATGGACCAATGAAACATCTGACGTTTTAAAACAAGCAGACAGAATATTTTGTTTGCCGGTGAGTGAGCGAGCCCCATTAGTAATATACCGAGTAAGTATAGATGAATTAGGTGACTATACTGTCCTAATTATAATTTTTTTTTTTCATTTTATAACATTTTTGTTTGGTGGTGTGCCGTTGGATTTTTTGCAATGTAAAAATGTGCCGTGGCTCAAAAAAAAGGTTAAAAAAATCAATGCTCTAGCCCATAAACACTAGTGCACATTCAGGAGAGCCTTTAAAGAAACAACCGAGAAGCATCCTGCATGACTTTACACCCCCCATCACGTCAGTGTTACCACAGACTCGGAATCAGGCACGTCAAGCACGTTAGCATTTGGTGACACAGCCATTTGGCATCCAGACGAAGCCATCAAACCCGTGCAAGTCTGCGGAGCTGTCCGTAACACCCTGTTAGCGCCTCTCTCACTGTGTCTGTTTGAAGAACAAATAATGCCATTTCTGAATCTGAAGGACTTTTTTTAGAAGACGATTGGTGTTTATCACATCCTTTAGGCGAAGGGATTCATTTCCATATGATACGCAGCCTTTGAGAATAGGCCAGCAGGAGTAAGGGCGAGATAAAGCATTTGGGGGGCTTCTGAAGCACTTCATCAAATGTCATCCTGGAGATGTGCGCCAGAGAGGTGTTGCATGAAAATGGCACTATCGAGTGTTTAATAGAGATAAATGCCTAAGCTTACCGGGTTGACAGGTTGTCGATTACAACAAAGAAAAATGTATCATGGAAAATCAGGATGATTGATTCGTCTTGGTCTCCGTGAAGCTCGCCTAGTAAATACACCAACTAGTCCTGCCACTGGGAATCTGCCATCTGTGGAGGGAGACCACAAGGTTTACAAGCCGCTATGTTGGGTCTTATCACCAAACATACTAGTGGTGGGTCATGTCTTCACTCCTCCAGACTGGGGGAAGTATCAATGGCGTAAGTAATGGGGGGAGGTCACACTGGGGCCCATGGTGCAGATGGTAAGTCTTGGTAAACAAGCTCCCTGAAACCTTCTTTGGTACATCCATTTAGATGCTGACATACTGTAACTGTTGCACGCACAGAATTATTTTATTTACAGAAACCCAAACCTGAAGCCTATTTACAGTATCTTCCTCTTACTCACCACACAGCTAATCCAGGGTGATGGTAAAAGGCTAAAATCTTAAAATGTTAATAATATATTAAAACATCAAAGATTGAATAAAGCTACACTTATATAGCACCTTTCAAAAACACAAGGCACTTTACAATTTACTCGTTTTACATACAACCATTCATACTTAGCACTCATCCACACATGGCAGCCAATAGCGCACAGCATACTCTCAACCAGACATGACCATACACCTGGAGGACTGCATCAGGCACAGGACTGCATCAGGCACAGGCATATAAATGATTCTCAGGGTTATATGCTAAAAAGTGTGTAGGGGCCTATTACGTTTTTTGGCACTGGGACCCAAGCCTTTTGTGATAACTGTTCTTGTTTGTATGATATACAGTAATGTCCCAGAAAAAAGATAAATAATAATATTTAGATTTTAAGACATTTAATTTTAAATCTATATCACTGATATAATGAATGTAAGTACACTATTTCTTTTCATTAGTTAAAAATATTCAGAATATACAAATTGTTAAACAAAAATACATTTAAACATTAATTGTTTAAACAGTTATCACAATGGCTCATTCAGGGTGATGGACTCTTCTTACTAAGAAAAGTCATGTCCATTATTTGCATTGTAGGACAATAATGTAATTACTGTGACAGGCCTACTGGGACCCCTAATATTCCAGTAAGGTCACTGGATAGTGTTATAAAATGGGTAATAATACACAAAAAAACAGTACTCTCAACAATCAGTGAAATCGCATGTTTAAGATCATTTTTATACATTCAGTTTGGACTAGAGATACATGAATACTGAGTACTGAGTACTGGTATCAGTTTTAGACCCAATATCATGATAAAGTATTATGCTGTGGTCCTGACGTCACATGATGATGCTGGGAAAATAAACATGCATCCATATAGTAAAACTAATTTGTATTTTTAATTTAAGCATAATTTCTCAATTTCTTTCAAATATGCTTGTTTGGAAAAGCAAAAAAATATATATAGAATGTGATTCTGTCACAACAAAACTTTACATTAACAACTATTGTAGCTATTGTAGCATTAAACTTCTGGCCTGTGAGGTTGTTTGAACTATAATGAACAATAATGAAAAATCTGGTGAGATTTTGTGTACATTTCTCCCCTGTCTCTCTGTTGCGCCCGGAGTGACTTTAGTTTCTGTTCGTTCTTGTTATTCTCCCTGTTCTTAAAAGGGCATTTTTTTCCCGGCCATGTCCCAATTCACTAGACAGGGCAGCGGTAGTGTTTCGGACCGCGTGAGGAGCGGTGTGTTTATTTTAGTTATTTTTTCTTATTTCTTTCTTCTTGAGTTTACCTGCTTTGAGATCAGCTGTTCTGCAATTGGATTCTACAACCCTCTGGGCTGGAGAGCTACTAGTCTGTAGCACTCCATCCCATTACACTTTATTTTCCAAAACAGATTTTTTTTTGCTGCCCAATATCTGAAAATATCTGGCCCATGGTCAAACTTAATTGCCGACCTCTGAACTACACTATTACATAATGATCATAATACTTACATAATTGTTTAATTCTAAGTAGGTATCGGTACTGCAACTACAAAATAAATTTACTTATAATCATACTTCATACCGGTATCAGTGCATCCCTAGTTTGGACTAACTAGTGTGAACTAGTGGCTATAAGCTTTTATTATTTGCTAGCTACTTGCTAGCATGAGTGCAGAACTAAAGAAGCACATTTCACATTAAATATGTTTTGACGGGATTTGAGTTTTAGTGAGAGCAGTGCACAGTAAATCCGCCAGTGTTAAATCAACATTTTTGGAAACTGTGATTGTTGGCTAAACTTGTCGTGCCGCATCATTGTACAAGTATAATGCATATTTCAAATAGCATTGTTGTCGTTTTTTGCCTTTTAAAATTATTAATAAGCTGTTTGCTTCATCAGGCTTATTCTAAAACGCCTCCACTAAAATAAATCCTCTTTTTTTCTGCTTCCAGTAAAAAAGGCACTCTCTAAAGTCCTTAGGAGACACAACAACTGTCTGCAGTCCTGCCCACTAAAGAACAAGTGGTCAGTCTGCTGGAACCATGAACTGCTCTAGCTGTTGTGGGAAGGAGATAAAGTCTGAAGGCTGGGCTATTAATAAAGTTAGTTGTAGGTGTTTGAGCGCAGGTCTCAGGGGCTCCTAGGTAAGAAAGGGTAAGACCCGGGTGGCGGTGGGTCAGGGTGCCAGTCGAAGCTGTCAGAACCGTCACAGACGCCGTAGCCGACAGGTGCTCAAAGAGAAAGCCACTAAAAGGATAACGCGGGCGTGGTCCACGGGGTAAAGCAGGGATTATGTCTGAGCAGCAGATAAACAGATTATTCCCGAAACAGAGCCTGCTTTTTTAACCTCACCGCCGAGGCTTGCGGCTCTTCGAGAACTGCCACACACATACATTCTTCCACCACCCCCTGACTCGGGTGGGCTCAGCTGATCGCTTCCTCCTGTCACATCAAGGAATTCGTACCACCTACTGTATTGAGGCATCGAGACCAATGTGATTATGAGTTTCAAAGCTTCGCTTGAAGACGTCCAGTCTCTGCTGTCTCACTCCAATGGCTAGACTCATTCCCCCGACATCTACCTGAGGTAGACAAGCTTGTCGAGATTGAGTTAGAGCACCTGAAAGTCCTGCTGCGTGTACCACCATGCCTTTGAAATGCGGGTTTCTACTTGGCCTATTCCTATTCGCTCTATCTGGAGCAGCCGGCACAGGTAAGACTCTGCTCTGGCTTTGTGCACAGGCAATTACACCTAATAGATAAAGGGACACAGAGATTTAGTAGATTTAGTAGATTTGCTACCAACCAATCATTAAATAAAACTAGAGAAAAGTGATAGAACTTTATGGGAAGCTATTTTTTAAGGTTCAAGGTTATTGGTATTATTTATATGAATTTAACATGGGTTTCAGTGTTAATGTTAACATAACATTAATTAACATATAATTTATTGTATTGTGTCGTCTGAAGCTGTAACACTAGTAATATATGAACTATTAACAATCTAAAGCCTTGTGAATAAAAAAAAGTTCTGATTTATGCAATGCCTCATGAGAAGTTCAATCGACAAACTTTCTCATTAATTCCATAAGTTTTAAAAAACAGCTAAGTCTTATAATCGTGATGCACTAAATTGCTGTTCTCAGTCAGTAACATCGCAGCCTATAGAGTCTTTGTTAAACCCAACGAACACGGCTTTGTCCTGCCGTGTACCAAGAATACATTCAAGATCCGAAAACAGCCCTGCTGCCGTTGCATAACGTCTTGGCAGGACCGCACACTAATGTGCTACGAGGCTATGACTGCTGCGAACGCTCTGCGTGTGGCGGCCAATTGCACACCAGGGTGGCCAGTGGCATACCAGATTGGATTAAAGGACCACTTTACTCAAACATGCTAACATGGTTAACAGTGAATGAAACCTGCCACTAATTAGATACAGTGATCTTATTTGGAGTTGTTTATTTGTAACTTACAAAACATTACGCATCATTGAGCCCTTCCAATTAATACAATATATCATATATCAATATCCACTCAAAAAAACTACACTCTAAAAAACAGGGGTACGATACAAGTACTTTTTTGTACTCAAAGGTACATTCTTTATAATTGTACCCTCAAAGGTACAATATTGGTCTTTACAGGGTCAGATTTGTTCCCTCTGAAGTACAAAGTAATTTCTAACAGCAATAAGTACAAATTTGTACCATTTAACCAGCCAAAGGGTACATTCAGTATTCTGTATCACTGTACTGATAAACAATATCTATTTTAATTGCACATTTTTTTTTTGAAAGCCAGACAATTTTCGATCATCAAGTTTTTGAGCCATATTTACTTGATGATAATTCAAACATTTTTATAATCTTTACTGGCATAAAAACCATGGGTACAAAAAAGGACTTTCACTGAAAGGTACTTTTTTGTACCTCAATATAAGGTACAGCCCCAGCGACAAGCTTTGTACCCTTTTAAGTACAAATCTGTACTTTCTTTTTTTAGTGTGTAAGGTACGATATGAGTACTTTTTTGTACTCAAAGGTACAATATTGGTCTTTACAGGGTCAGATTTGTTCCCTCTGAAGTACAAAGTATTTTCTAACAGCAATAAGTACAAATTTGTACCATTTAACCAGCCAAAGGGTACATTCAGTATTCTGTATCACTGCACTAATAAATTATATATATTTAAATTGCACATTTTTATTTAAAAAGGCAGGCAATTTTGGATTTTGGAAGTTTTTGAGCCATATTTAGTTAATGATAATGTTTATAATGTGTATAATCTTTACTGGCACAAAAAACATGGGTACAAAAAATGACTTTCACTGAAAGGTACTTTTTTGTACCTCAATATAAAGGACAGCCCCAGCGACAAGCTTTGTACTCCTTTAAGTACAAATCTGTACTTACTTTTCTTAGTGTGTGAGAAATCAGCTGTTTTCTTTAAGTGCCTTCATGATTGACAAAGTATCAGTTTAAGTAAAGCACATTTTACTTTTTTAATGTCTAAAAGTTGTATTTTTTTAAGAAAGATTAACTCATTTATCACAATAGGGAGAAATGGAGGATATGTAGTTATTCAATGGAAGGTCTTAATTAACAAAGTGCCACTGTCAACATGCTAGCTCCATTTTGAATAATTATGGGAAATTCTTAAAACAAAAATACAGCATAAACAGCATAAAATAAATCATGATCTAAAGAAGAACCAGGTTAGGACACTATTCTGAGTTATTGTGTTCTGTCCTCAAAAACCTTACCGTTTGTAGTTTTTATTTTTGATCAAATAAACCATAGAGAATCTGAAATTTGAAACAAAGCTTCACAGCATCTCTCATTTTGAAGAAGACCCAGGCTAAGACCCTCTCTTTCTCTGGATCATTAGAGATTAGAGGACACATTGTCCTCATATACTGTGCACACATAGCTTTTAAAACAAACACAATGCCTAAACATTGATTATTTTTTATGTTTTTATTATTCATATATTTATTATTGTACCAAGTTTCTAGGTTCTAATGCATACAAAACCGAATAGAAGTGAAAAATATGTAATCACTAATAATTATCATATGTTTCTAAACATGGTGTTGGTGATTTAGAACTGAAAGAAAAAAAAAACCTACAAATCTACAAATGAACGTGAACATCTTGTTCTGGTGATCTGGGCATCAGGCCATTTTAAAATGATTACTATTGTCATGATACAAATACAGAGCCTTTATTTTGCTTTATGTATATATAAAGCTCTGTAACTTATATAGAACAATAAAATGAACAATAAAATACTGTGCATTTAAAAGACACATAAAACTCACTTCACTTCAACTGTTGGTGACCCTGCATAATGATTTTTAAATGTTATTTTTATTTAACAATAAAAACATATTAAAGTTAAAACTTTATAAAATCTTTTTATAACTCTTTTTATAAAATTTATTAAAACAAAGATAATGTTATATTGCATTGTAACTTTTAAAACAAACAGTAGCAGACCTGTTTTATAATGCATAATTATATTAGTATGTAAACTTTTTTCATTAACAGAAATTAATTATGAGGCATCATAAAGCATTATTAAGCATGTTTTTGTCACTGCTGTGGAAAACAAGTATCTAAATTTTTGTAGATTTTTCGTTTACATAATGTGAACATTTCTTAATAAATGGGCCAATACAAATTCTCCAAAATTACCTGAAATAAAATATTCGTACATTGACTTTCAATGAAAATTAAAAATGTTTTATCTTTGTCCTGTAAAGTTGCTATACATGTTTTTTTTTATTGTATAGCAATGTTAATGTTATACTCTATATTTTAATGTATTATGTATGTCAATATATGTACTTATATAAACATACGATATAAACATACATTATAATGCATTCATAAGGAATCATGAACATGGATATAAATATGCGTAAAATGTATAACACATTACAGATATGTTTATTATGTATTATACATTTTGATTGTAATTCATTATAAGGAGTGTTTGTGATATGTTACACATCTTGGTTAAAATCATATATCTGCTACTAATAACATACTCCCATGATGAACATCTTTACCTTAATTAGAGTGTACAACAACACATTATAATACTTTATAAATTATATAAGATATTCTATTACAATATGTAACATACGTTTAATAATAATAATGATTCCAAGTGGTTGGAATTGGTATTGACATATAACATCATATAAACACAGCTGACAATGCATAATGGTCACACATTTTAATGCATAATAAACAAAGATGTAATGTGTTATATGTTTTTAGAGATATTTACAGCCATGTTTACAATACCTTATGTGTTATATGTGCTTATAAATATTTATTTAAAATAGTTATGTATTTAACATATATTTTGAGTATGTTTATAGAGTCTAGTAGACATGACATTTACAGAACCTGTTACCATTACGGTACAGTTATTTTACAAGCTTATAACTTGTAAATCGTGATTTTAAGGTATTATCATGTTTGTCATTTAATTACATTACAAATTAATTCATAGCGCATTATGAATACAGGATTCGTAGGAAGTGTTTTATTATATTCAGTCTAAATATGAATCTTTTTTTTACGGTATTTGTGTTGCCCTTACGCACTGATTCATTGTTATACAGGTACTCAGAATAGATATTTCTTAAACCTTGACTCTGTGTAGGAACTGCTCAGGCTGCCTATTAACCTAATACAGTGATATTTAGCTTGTTGTCAAAATGGCAGATGGGTGACCTGGTCAGTGTTTCCTTTCTCTCAGATTCTCTCATCCTCCTCCACACTGAACCTACTGACATATTCAATAGAGCATATCGATCAGGTGTATAGCGCCATTCTTATGACAGCTCTGCCACCTGTCAAACAATCAAGCTTTGTTTACCGAGAGCTGCCTGTTCGGAAAGAACAACAGAATCGCAGCTTGGAGTGGGCTTCCCATACCCCACGGGAATGGAAATGAAAAGCGAGGGAGAGTGTGATGGGGGGCATTTCTCTCCCTGTAGATATCAGCGTTAAAATGTCTTTAAAATGATGCTCACATAGGTCAGTTTAGTGAATGCGTTCAGCAGAGTGACTGGGAGTTATCAGGTATCTGACGGTGCTGAAAATGAAATGGAAATGTATGGATTCCAACAGGATTCCAATCTTTGTTGTTTCCTTGGTGACTGTCAATATGAAGCAGCTACGTCGTATCATTTAGGGTATAATTACTGCTGCCAGTGAGGTGAAAGGACTGATGGATGAGTTCTCTCTCTCTCTCTCTTTTTCTCTCTGTCTCTGCATGTGACACTCAGCAGCATTTACCACTCTTCCCCTCAGTACACAGCCATTTAAAATATAATACAGGCTAATAATGAGCCTTGCTGAGTGCAGACGTGCAGTGTGGGGGGAACAATATGTTTGTAGCACACTCTCGCCCATTATAGTAACAAGCTCTCCACAATGCATCAGCATCTCCATTAATCATACATGCACAACATAGCCACTGCTTGTGCATGATGAATGACCATTAAAAAACATACTTCTTCTTCTTGCTCCAGAAGGAAACGAACGAGCAGCAGAAGCTGTTGGCTCCCTTCATCTGTCGGAACTGCTGAGCACATCCAGGCAGACGTCCAGAATCAAGTCCGTATTTGAACTGGAGAGGCATCGGACCAAGAGGTCAGCGTTCTTCCACTCGGGGGTCAAGGTGTGCCCCCAGGAGACCCTCAGGGAGGTTATAGCCAGTCACCAGGCCTACTACAAACTGAGAGGTGAGAGTTTCCCTTCAGACTCAAACACATCTACATAATCGGTGTCCAAAGAAAGACTCCAAAATACACTGTAAAACTGAAATTTTGAGGTGCTAGATTTTTACATATTGCAAAAAACCATTACTAGTGTTAAAAAGTAGAAATATACACTTTTCATGTCTATAAAAACATTCAAATCGTCTATCAACTTAAATACTTTACTATATTATACTTTATGATTTTAGGTGGCTTAATTTAAGTTATACTGTATGAAATGTGTATTACAAGTTCTGCTGACTTTTGGATAAACAGTGTCAACGACACGTTTTTACATTAATCAAACTCACATATTGGTTGTCCCTTCTGTGTTCAGACTTGGCACAGGAAAAAAATATGTTCTTATATATATTTTTGCATTAGGAGACACAAACTTTTTTATGTTCTGTATTATACTATTAACCCAGAGTTTGTATACTTTTGTATATTTAATATTTTCTATTGTTACAAATAATGGAAAACCCAATAAAAAGATGATTTAAAAAAAACTCATGTAGTGGGCGAAACAATATACTATACTTAAGATAGCAACTGTAAAGTGGGAATTTATGACAGTTATATATCTGTCTTATTGTCATACATAAACACTGAGGAAAGGCAATTAACTATTACATATATATCACAAGAGAAGACAGTAGCCTGTGAAGAATGACTTCAGCCTGATGTTTGACCAGCATCAGGTTAAAAACCCCAGCAGAATTGCTCAGTACACCCTGTTCAACTAAAGAGTCAAACTGAGCAAAATATGTGCAAAATAGTTGGATTGGCCTCAAATAGGGTTCAACTATAATTTGTCAATTTTGCCAACACAGATTATTTAGTTAGACCAAGATTAAACAAGACACTTAATAAAGTTAGTTTAGGCAATGAGGGTAATTCAATATTTTTTGGTCAGCTGACTTAAAAACCATTAAGGTGGACAATTTCAAGCTTAGTTTTTAGCAGTGTAGTAGCTTTACAGGGCAAGGAAAAAAAACGTAACTTTCAATGGACGTCAGTGTATAAAGATTTTATTTTGGAGTCATTTTAAATATTTGATTTATCATGAAACTCTCATACAATACAACAAACCCATCCTACTCAACAAACAAATAACAGAACAAAACAGTACAGAGAATTAATGTGAACTATGGGTAATATAACAGTACAGAGAATGAGCTATAGCTAATATAACAGGTACTAATTTATGAATATAAAAATGTGATGGGCACAAACTATAGAGCTATAGCTAATACAGAAACAGATACTGAGTGTGTTAATGTAAATCAGTGCAGGGTTGCAGAGCCGGAGAACAACACAGCGGGCAGTGGAGAGCCAGGCTGGGAACATCAGGAACAGGGCATCTCCATACATGTAGAAGAGATAAATAGAGAACACAGAAAGGAAAGAAAGAGGGAAATCCTATGTGTGATACCATAGGATAGATGTAGCTTTAGATTAACCAGTCACCTCTATAAATTACACATGTCCTGATAAATCAATGCACTTGCAATGTGCACAACCTCAATTTTTTTTTTTTTGTCTTTAAAGTGATCAAGCAAGCATCACATACAAAAATACTCTTTTTACTAGTTTTCTCCAGTAGATTTTTGCTGAATTAATCCCTGACCAATTATGATTAAATGTTAGGGATTGTATTAGTGTCCCAGACATCTTTTTTTTTATATCTTTTTATATCTGTGTAGTCCTAGGACCCCCTGCTCTATTCTCCCTATACAGAACAAACCTAATCAAGTCCATCAAATGATTATAAAGCCCTCCTTTATCTTAGAGAATCTAAAACTGTGCCGGGTATAAGGGGTAATCACTGCAGTGGGGTAATCACATTTCTCCCCAGTTTATTAATGGCATGAATAACACTACATGACACCACCCAGCTGAGATGGTAAAGGTTAACATGTAAAGCACCACTGCATTTTTTAACTGCCAACAATTCAGCATAATTTGACAGCTCAACACATTATTTAGTGCAGACTCAAAGACGCCCAGTATTGGCTCGCATCAAGGAAGCCAATGTAATGGGAGTCACCAATTCACCCAGTTCACCTAGACAAAGCAAAGCCAGTAACGCTGTCTTAGACTCACAGCCTCTGATGACTGTGACATCACCTCTGATCTTCTGGGTTTTAATGATCACAACTTCCCACCTGTTACCTGGGCTTCCTCTGCTGCTAACAGAGATTCCTGGGACAACTCAACATGCTGGAGAACTGTAAATGTCAAATTTTCCAGCATCGCACCGAATGATAAGGGGACCCGAGCGAGGCCAATTATGCTTTCTTGGACTACCATTCTTCATCTGGTGTCATCACTGGAGATGTTTTGGTCTATTTTAAGCTAATTATTTGGTGATGATCTCTCTGATCTTTCACATAAAGAATATACTACCTAATTCTTCTTAAATGGTGGCATCACTTTGATGTCGAACCCTATCACAGTTAGTAGGCTTCCGATATCATTAAAGCACATCAAAAAGCAGAGAAATAGCTCTCACATTAATAAGAATAGCAATCAAATATAAAATCCAGAGGCCTTTTAACCTATGAAGCTAGAAACATGGATTCAGTATCATAAGACAACCTTGAGGCACATTATTTCAGCATATATGACATATATATGACATGCATGGCATGCTGTCATTCTTGCACAGCGATCAGGCGCTAGTGCACATGCCACCCCGAATGAGAAATGTAATATTGGCGATGGCCTGTTCGCCTCGAAGGGCTGCGAATGAAACTCCTCTGCACATTAAAAAGGCTGAGGCATCACAGCTGTAATATTCGCAGTGTGAGAAAAAGAAACTCTTATCTCAGCAAAGTTTATAGGAGCTGCGAGGAGGTGGAGGGAGAGGAGGAGTGCTCACACGCAGGACCAGGCCAACAGCAGCACCACTGCCGACCACGATTAATGCCCTTGAATGCCCACATTAAGATGTTTTTCATTTCCACACTTTCGTTTATTCTTTTTTTTTGCTTCCTACTTTCTTTAAGCCTCATAGAGCTTAGTTAAGAGACAGAACCACAAGCCCAGTTTTGAGAAATCTCTCTCCATCTTTTACTCTGAGGGAAATAAATGAGAATTAGTATTGTACTGTAGACCCCTATAAAAAAGGGGGCTCAAAAAGTTATAGCTGCGGCACATTAGAACCACTCTTGGATCCATGAAGGACGATATTTCAAAAAAGCAATGTCAAAAGTCAAAGTGTTTTTTATTGTCATTTCAGCTATATACAGAGTACACAGTGAAACGAAACAACGTTCCTCCAGGGACTATGGTGCACATAAACACAGTGTAGACAGAACAATAGTGCAACAGTACAAAAGTGCAGACAGACAATACAACACAATACAGACAAAGAATAATAAATAACAAGACAGTGTGCAAATTTTGCAGTGTGCAAAAAAGACCAGTGAGGTAGTAATTACCTCTATTACACAGTGTGCAATAGAATCCTGTGAGGTTGTAGGGTTTTTAGTGCTTTCCATTTTCTGGGGTAAGTGGGGTAAGAGTGTGTGTGCATGTACAGAAAAACCATCAGTTCAGTCTCTGCAGTTGAGGAGTCTGATGGCTTGGGGGTAGAAGCTGTTGCAGAATCTGGTCGTGCTGAACCTGATGCTGCGGTACCTTTTCCCGAAGGCAGGAGGGAGAACAGTTCGTGTGAGAGATGAGTGGGGTCATTCACAAATGTTATTGAAGAATCGGAAAAAAGAATTTTATAATCACAAAAATTGTCTTGTTAAAAAGATCACACACCATCTTACAAATATGTAATAATATAATATATCATCGCTGTCATATGAAAACACTTATCTCCATTTTTTGTCGATTTTTTGTTTACTACATAGTTTGAACAAACAAACTGTCCCTTACATTGTGCCAATTTTTTGGATGAACGGACCAATAGAAACTCTTCAATTTGACCTGAAATAAACTCTTTTTACATTGACTTGTATTGAACGTTTACAAGTTTTTTCTCTCTCCTGTAAAGTTGTTGTTTTGGAGATAAGTGTTTTTCATTGGACAGCGACGATATGCACACTTTGTGTTTAAACAATTCAAAATCCACCTATTATGGTGAATAGTTCACTAGTAGCCACACTAGTGTTGCATGATAAGATGATTGTGAAACTACACAGTTATTAGAGGTACATACTAATTTAAGGGCTCTTAAGGTCTTTTCTTATGAATAAGATTCATTGTATAATTGTGGGTGACATTTTATGACTGTAATAAGTGGGCAATACAGTAAAACTTGCTAAAGAATGGGAGGAATTAGAATAATTTAGTTTGTGCTTTTAAAAAGACAAGGAATATCAATGAAAAGTCACTATGCTCTAGTTGTTGTTGTTTTATACATGTTTTTTTTTTACATTTAGGCCACACTTCCACAGAATAGGTTGTAATCATATTTAATAGTATGTTTTGTTATTATTTTTATACTTCAAGTTTTTTTGTTTTTTCCACATTCTTTCACTCGTGACTATTCCCAACATCTATACAATCCATGTACATAAAGCATTATAGATATTACATTATTAAAAATCAATAAAATCTCTCGCCATCTTTTACTCTGAGGGAAATAAATGAGAATTTATATTGTATTATAGACCCTTATAAAAAGGGGGCTCAAAAATTCATAGCTGCGGCACATTAAAACCACTCTTGGATCAATGAAGGACGATGTTTTAAACTGAAGAACCTGAAGAAAGAATTTTATAATTACAAAAAGTCTAGATAAAAAGAAAGTTTAAAAAGCTTCACACATCCTATTACAAAAATATGTAATTACATAATTGATACACACTTGAGTAAAATCTGTATTAGATAACTTTAGTTTATACAGTTCATAATGCATCTGTAACAGTGAATAGTTCACTTGTAGCCACATTTTTGTTGCATGATAAGATGATTACATTATTATAGGCACATACTATTTTTGGGGGGTTCCAAAGGTGTTTTCTTATGAATGAAATGCGTTTTGGACTCTTTAATTGTATAATGGTGGGTGACATTTTATAACTGTACAACAGTAAATCATAAAATTAAAATGGGAAGGAATTAGAAGAATTTAGTTTGCGCTTTAGTTTAGCTCTAGTTGTTGTTGTTTACATGCTTTTTTACAGTTGGGCCACACTATCACAGAATAGGTTTTAATCATATTTCTTTTTTCAATATTTCTTCACTTGTGACTATTCCCAACATCTATACAAAGCATATACAAGGCATACAAAGGATTATAGATACTACAATTATTAAAAATCAATAATGTGTATATAATGTCATACTTTTTCTACAGTTTCTATTCAGTTGTCATATTTGAATAGAAACTGTATTATTGACCTACTAAACCTACCTAAATATTACATATACACAATATAAACATAGTATATAAAACATATACATTTTGTACTTTTACTACTAAAAACATTGATTTCATTGATTTCATTTTGAATGGAAACTTGCAACATGTAAACCCTTGCTAATCATGTTCTCCCTCTGTGTAAATCACCTAAAAATGATATAGCCTTATTTATTTTTTTGGGCGGTGGGGGAGGGGTGGTGTGGCAAAGGATGGGTTACAACGCACACAATATATCCTTTTCTTGTCAGTGTTTATCCAGAGAGGAATATGGTCAGGATGAAGTATGAGCACCACAAGGTTCATAATTCATGTTCAAAAAGATGTTTTCTTTTCTGCAGTGAGGTTTAAAAGATGGTGTCTGTTGACCTGTGGCAGGTCCACAATGACTGATCTGAAGCATTTTGCAGCACCTGACTGTTTACTGTCTTTCACTCTGTCAGTGTGTCAGGAGGCAGTATGGGAGGCGTTCCGGATCTTCTTTGACAGGATTCCCGGCACCAGCGAGTATCAGAGATGGGTCCACACGTGTCAGCACGACTCTCTCTGCATCTCAGACTTGGCCCAGAACTTCAGCAGCTCTGACGAGCACATGGACATGGTGTACAGGGTGAGCAGCACAAACATCCGCTGTAATTGCTTTCATTGTTCTGTACAACAGAAGAGAAAAGGAGGTTTAGAAGACACAACTGAATGTACAGAAGCAGAGAACACACAGCAGAACATTGTTGTTTTATTCTTTAAACTACAGACAACATATTGTCATTTAGAGCATTTATTTGCAGAAAATAAGAAATCGATGAATTTTCAGACCTCAAATAATGCAAAGAGAACAAGTTCATATTCATAAAGTTTTAAGAGTTCAGAAATCAGTATTTGATGAAATAACCCTGGTTTTGAAATCACAGTTTCATGAACCTTGGCATGCTCTCCTCCACCAGTCTTACACACTGGTTTTGGATAACATTATGCCACTCCTGGTGCAAAAATTCAAGCAGTTCAGTTTGGTTTGATGGCTTGTGATCATTCATCTTCCTCTTGATTATATTCCAGAGGTTTTCAATTTGGTAAAATCAAGGAAAAAAAAACATTATCGTTAAGTGGTCTCTTATTTTTTCCAGATTTGTATAACATCAGATGACAGGTCTCTGGAACTGCTGATTTTTTGGGATCTTCAGCACAAGCTTCTCTAGATTTAACTCAGAATGAGAACGTTCAGACTTGTTGGAGCCGACTGAAAGGCTACAGTAGCTCAGATAACCACTCTGTACAATTGTCCTGAGCAGTAAAGCATCTCAGAATGTAAAACACATCCAACCTTAAGGTGGATAGGCTATGACAGCAGAACACATTACAGTAGGACAGGCAGACCAAACCTGGAAATTAGCCTAAACAAACATAGACTGGTCTGATGCATCTTGATTTCTGGTAAGGCCCACAGATGGAATGGTCAGAATTTGGCACCAAATTATTGTATTAATGGACCCAATCTTTGCTGTCTCAACAGTCCAGTCTAGTGGGAGTGGTACAGTGCTGTGGGTAAGGTGTTTTGGGCACACTTTGAGCCTGTTAATTCCAATCAATCATTGGTTGAAACCTGCAGCATATTTAGGTATTGTTGCTATGTAACTATGTCTGTACATCCCTTCATCTTTTGAGAGATACTAGCATGAAAATGCATGAATTTCATAAAACTCATCATAAAAGGCATCTCAAACTGGTTTAATTAACATTAACAGTTTCCAGTGATTTAGATCTAAATCCAACTGAATCCAACTGAACTTTGGCATGTCTTAAACAGCAATTTGAAGATTTGCAATTGTATGGTGCTTCAGATAAAATGCAATAATTTTAACATAGACCAGAATCTCAATGGAATGTTTCCAATCTTCCATCTCAATCATGTTCATACTAGGAAGAATTAATGCTGTTCAGAGAATGAAAAGAAGAAGATTCACCCAGCCCGAGTATAGTAGTTTTAATAAATTTGGAATTAAGTTATGTAATATATATTTACATGAACACACAGAATGACCCTCCTGAGCAAATGAATCCCCAGTTGTTTTTTCCTTACTGTAGGATACATATACTAGAATTGTATGTTCTTTATTGCATGCAACAGATTATACAACAGCTACATGACAGCTATCCTATACTTTATTACCTTGAGGGTCAATGTAAGGCCACACATAAGAATCGCTCACAATCAATACTCTTGTATGACAGCAGATATATCTTGACTTGCTGTACAACACAGTCACCGCTGCAGTTAAAGTGAAATATCTTAAAGACAGATGTCAGCATGTATGCTGAAGAATGCTCTGGAATATTTAATAGAAAATCAAATACCAGATCTGAGCAAACTGAGAAGGCGTATACAAATAAAGATTAAGTGTCTAGTCTTATGAAATGCATAGCTTAGAGACGGTAAATAAGAACAAGTATATTTCATGCTCAGCTCATGCATTGATAATGTCCCCTGTGGAACTTAACACCTTGAAACTCAGAATGAAAATTGCAGAAGAATACAAATGAATACATGAGCGTTCGATTATTCATGAAAGGAACATGTTTAAAGATTTAACACTCTAAATATATAGAGCTCTTCAATATAGATCCAGGGCAAACAGAACATCCCAAGCCTGTATTATTTTAGAACATTCCTTAGCTTCTTTAAAGACGTCTCACCTCAACAGTCTATAAAATAGAACTTAGCAGTAATACAACAAGCCCCGAAGCAGCTGATAATGCAGGATAACCATTCCACCCCCGTTTTTGCAGCTTTGCAGAATTGCCCGTGCTCCATGACCAGTGCTAATTACACAGATTGATTTTCAGTGCAGCATGACAGCTCTGTGATGGCTTACCGTCAACTGCCATGTCTCAACATGAATCACTGAAGGAATAGCAGCACTCACCGGTTCAATACAGCAATAAAACCACTTGCATTTCTGTCAATAGAAAGGAGCTGTTGTGTCCAGACTCATAAATAAAGGTTCCAAATGCTTCCTGACATGGACTTATTTAAATGTTACATGTTTAATTCTGAATTATTGAGCTGTAAAGGCCCTGTAGGCTCATAGAGCAGACAGCTTTGTCTTAAGGCCGTTGTGGTGTTGGTCAAGAAGCTCAATCCAAACATGACAAATTACCCTTATATATATATATATATATATATATATATATATATATATATATATATATATATATATATATATATATATATATATATATGAGTTACTAAAATCAGTTAATCTTATTTACACTGATTACTCACAAGGATACCGCTTTAAAATAAGACTACCCTCATAATAAAGGGATTATAAATGGTTTATAAAGGAGTTCATTGATAATATAGTGAATAATATATAATATTAATTTAGTTATTTAATGTAAGTTAATGTTAATGTAACATTATCTTTACTTGTAAAATAATTAAGCTTAGTGATAAAATGGTTAAACTTATTTACAATGGTGTAAAAATGATAGGTTAAAGTGTGACTAATGGAAACAAAGACAAAGTAAGATCTAGAAAAATGGAATAAACATTATTCTAATACACAGGATTATTGAATGTGGGATCACTATTTGAAAAGCAACAGTTCATTGTCGCCCTTTCTATTTAGGGCTTTAACCCTTTGATGTGCAACATATGCATGCATACCACCTCTAATGCGCAACATGGGTCAAAAATGACCCACATTCATTTTCTGTGGAACTTCATGTATGGCTTCTATGGTCATATCTTAGCAATAAATTAGTTCAGTCATTCAGAATTTAAGGTATTCCTCAATTAACTTGTTTTTGATCATCATATATCATTATATTATTTTTACCTTTGCTTTTATCAAAAATAAGACAAAAAAAAAAGTGAACAAGAATATATGAGTTATTTTAGGAATTACTTAAAGTCTGAATGACTAAATTCATTTAGTGCTACAATATATCAGAGAAAAACTCAGCCGTACATGAATTGCCATAGAAAATGAATGCGGGTAATTGTTGTGCATTAGAGGAGTAGTGATACAAAATGGCTTTTATTTAAAAAGTAAGACAGGAAAGAAATAAAATAAGAATGTACAATGATCAAAAACAAGTTAGTTGAGGAATACTTTGAATATTGAATGATTCTATTAATTTATTGCAAAGATATAGAAATTTAAACTTTGTTGTGCATCAAAGGGTTAAAGCATTTACAATCCAGTTCTTAACAATAAACTCCTTTATAAACTGTTTGTAAATTGTTTTTTTGGTACTGAGCAAAGTACAATTGCACCAAAGGTTCTAATATGTGCATGTGCATCAGTTTGAGGAGCTAGATTAATACTAATAATTTGAGCCAGGCAAGTTTAATACTACATAATTTGCTTAAACAAAGAAAAAAGAGCATTTTAGTGGACTTAAGGACTGAGTGTCCCTGTTTTAGAACATAATGTTCTAGTGTGGTAAAGTGGGACTCTTTGTGATTTGTCTTACAGAGAATGAACCTGCAAAGAGAAAAACTTCCAGAAAGGTAAAACCACCACATGAAACAATCAGAAACAATATCCATGATTGCAAATTGTATATTATATGTAAATCTTGTGCGTTTTGTATTTAAAGGGAAGACATAACAGTAGAGACAGTAACAGAGCCATTACCAGAAGCAACAGATGGAGTTCCAGAAAGGTGAGACCACCACAAAATGACTTAATTAACTATTTCTGTATCTGTAAACCTACAACATCAACACTCCAACATTAAAAATAGCACATTTACTGTGTAAAAGCTCATTTTCTACCCACAGAGCAGCCAGAATGGAGTCAAAGTGCAGGAATCAGAGATTCAATACTCACAATCAAGCCAATAACACAGATTATAACATGTTAAATTTATCTTGAATTCACAGAGAAGACACAACAGCAGAACCGGTACCAGAACCCAAACCGGAAGTAACAGACACAATTCCAAAAAGGTATGACATGTCCACTACAAAGTGGCTATAGTTTCAGCATATGCATACATCTACTAACCCAAAGCTCCAACATTAAAATTAGCACACTTAAAATACAAAAGCTCATTTTGCACCCACAGACAAGACACAACACCAGAGGCAGGAACAGAGTCTGTACCAGAAACAACAGACACATTTCCAGAAAGGTAAGATCACCAAAAATAGCCATAGCTGGGTCAGTAGATATGAACCAGTGTGCTCTTATATATTATGAACTGTATATATTAATTGTGTACTCACAGAGAAGAAACAACTGCACAGATGGTAACAGAAGCTATGCCAGAAACTACAGGCAGGCATCCAGAAAGGTAGGACTAGTTGTGTTTTTGTCTTGCTGCCCACCCCTAGGTAAGACCACCACAAAATAGCTGCACATGAACCATTGTCTACAGTCTTTTATTCTTTTGTGTAATGCACAGATGTTCATTTTGCATTCATAGAGAAGAAACAACAGCACAGGTGAAGCCAGTTTCAGATCCTGCACCAGTAATAACAGGTAAGAACAGAGAAAAAGAAACATTATTTGGTTTTCCCATGATATTTCCAGTATTAAAAATAAAACATGCTGTCCCAGAACAACCACAAGAGGTCCTAGCCCAGACTGAGGTGCCAGTAGACGTGCCCGAGCCCACAGCTCTCCCCCCCAGCATCCCGACAGAACCCACAGGAAGCTCTGAAAACTCTGAAGAGGAAAATAACGAACTCCCAGTGGAGGTCAGTGCATGGTTACGAAGACCCTGAAATAATAGGGACTTGCACTATTAAAGCTGTTACTCTTCACTTTTTGCAGGCAAACTCACATTAGATTAGCTGGTAGTGCCATATGGAGAAGCTAGGTGAAAGCTTTCATTTTTACATCACAGCCAGAGTGATGAAAGTTTCTTAACTCATTCAATATACTTCACAATGAATTTTTAAACACATCCCGCAAGTGGTAAAGTCCGCTGTAGATGTTCTGGAATATTAGCTTTAAAGGAAAAGGAAATGCAGTCTTCACTCAGGATATGAACTGCTAAGCACAACCCAACCATTTAAAAAATTCAGAACCGCCCTGAAATTAAAGATCTCTGAGTGGAATATTACAGAGAAATGAGAAGTGCTGAGTCAGTCTGACTTCAGAGAACAGGATATTAAACTGTACAACGCTAAAAATCAATACTACTAATTATCTCTGTCTGCTACATGAAAAGCACCAAATATGAAGAATTTACATCTATTACATTTATAATACTAACCCAATCAAAATTTTAGTTCATAATATTACGCAGATGTTAAATGTTGGTTGCATCATCAAATTGTATTAAATATTCATTTTCCCTATGAGATACTTACTACATAAAATAATACTATCTAAAAATAAACATTTTTGGTAGAAATATAGAGAACCCAGTTTGTGACAGGCATTAAGAGATCCTCCAGAGTCTCCTGATGGATTTAGGAAGAACAAAAAGTGGCCTAATCCATCCAATGATTGCCTTTAGAGCTGTGTGTGGAACCTCTGTTAGAGGTGAAATCTTGAGAAAGGTACAGTAGATCTCTATGAAAGTTCTCTAAAAACACTCCACACAGCTTTATTTCTTCAGAGCTTGTTATCGTTTTAACAGGACTTGGACATTCCCAACGTGGTGCCTGAGGAGCTGGTGGCTCAGATAGTGGAGTTCAGCATCAGCCTGGTGGACCCCGGCTACAGGGAACTGCTTGGTGATGCTGATTCGCCTCAGTACCATGACCTTTCACGCCACCTACAAGACCAGGTAAGAGTTTAGGGAGTCATTTAGTCTTTAGTCTTGGTTCTTTAAGGATACTCAGTGAGTGTTAGTATTATCTTTATATGTGGGCAATTTGACTTTGAGTTTTCATTTTATCAGGGTGTTTGTATGAGACTAAGGGACAAGTTAGTCTGGTTTTAGAACTTTGTATAACTATTTTATTTTCTATTCATTAAAACAGTATTTAACACAAAAGCCAAAGAAAACCAAAAATAAATTTTTCGACCACCTTTCCCTCTCAATCCTATTGGTCCATCCATCTCCTTTTCTGTATATACATAACACTTTATATAAATGGTCCATTACATAGTAGATGCCTCATTAATGCTCAACTAACATTCAACTGAATATCTAATAAATGCAAATTCACTCTAAGTTGAATGTAAAATGATTGTCTCCTAATCCTATTTTTTGAAGATTGAGTTCTAATTTTCTCCCATATTTAGCTGTGCCAACTTTCCCACCCATTCAAATGCTAGTCAGCTGTATATCTCCTATCACTAATGTAACACCAGTGGGATAAAGATTAGCACATGCCTCCTCTGATACATGTGAAATCAGCCACCGCCTGTTTTTGAACTGATGCTGCTGCAGAATTGAGAAGTAGTATCACAGTGCACTCGTAGGAAAGCGCAGCAACTCGGTTCCAATACATCAGCTCACAGATGCCTTGTGCTGATTGGCATCACCCTAGGATTGATGAGGGAAAAGAGCATCCTCTACCCCCCCAGAGAGAGCAAGGTCAATTGTGCTCTCTCAGGGCTCTGACAGCTGATGGCAAGCTGCATGACTGGGATTCGAACCAGCCATCTCCCGATCATAGTGGCAGCGTTTTAGCCTGCTGGACCACTCACCTCAACCATGAATCAACCCTAAAACCTAACCCTAACCTTAACCTAAACTTTAAATCTATCCCTAAAATGTTAAGTTTAAAGTTTGGGTTAGAGTTGGGTGTAGGTTTACATTCAATAGAGCATAATTTACTTTTACCTTAGACTTCAGTAGTATTTAATAGACATGCAGTTGAATGTTAGTTGAGAATTTATAAGGCATCTCTAGAGGACCATCTAAATAAAGTGATACTAACTAATGAATAATAAATGATTATTAGTAAAATAAAAAAATAATAAAATAAATTAAGAAATGAGTATGTCTTGTATAATTTGTTCCAATTTGTTTCCCTTATATCCTAACAAATTTGGCTTAATGTCTAAAGAGTAATGATGTGGCTTTATTGGTTCGTTTATCATGTAGTTTAAATAAGCAGTGCTGTTCACCACTTTTGGAATAGTAAGCATTAGAACCTCTAAGTTTGAGTCAGTTTCCACCATGAGGAGCTGAAAAATGAAAATGAAAAAAATGAAAAATGTTCCAGACCTGAAATGGGTTGTCTTATGTATATTTATCTCAAAATATGAGTGGATTCTCAGAATTATGAGCTCATTTGGCCTCCCAGCAAGACATCATAGTCTAGTTAGATGATGCACAATTTATTTACTTGAAGACACCGTCACTGAATTTACTGTGGCTGTACTCTGGAGAAGGGCTATGCAGAAAAGCTGCTTACCAAAGATAGACAGGTCATACCAGGGAAGGCCAGGTGATTAGCTCGCGCTGGTACAGATAGGCTTGGCTTAATTCATCAAATTGTGCCAGAGAATACGCAATGCCAGAACCAGTCTGCATTTTTTATTTATGTCTGAATGTGTGTTTATTTCCCCTGATGTTTTTACCTCTTTTGTCACAGTTTTTCATTAATCACAGACTCGTGTGTTAACCCAGCTGGGAAATAGAAGCATTTTCACATTGGAGTGTATTTTAAATGTTGGCTCAGTTTACTGAGAATTTTATGCTAATGTGTTCTCTCAGATCTAAGTACGATTAATGATTGGCCAAGGCAAGGCAGCAGTTGGTAGAGTCACTAATTAGTAAAGTAACAGTTGATACATGTGGGTAGTGTTGGCCGCCATCTTTTTTATCATTAAGTTTTTAAACAGTCTTCTTAGGGACAGCATCCATAACTCTACTTTCATCACAACTGACATAAACCTACAGTACCAGCCAAAAGTTTGAACATACCTTTTCATTCAGTCTTTATCTTTATTTTTTTTTACATTGTAGATTAATATTAAAGACATAAAAACAATAAAAGGACACGTGTGAAATTACATAGTAAACAAAACAAAAAAAAAAACGTTTCGACTTCCCCAATCCCCTGACCTATTTCTGCCTTCCAATCCTCCTCAGAAATTTTTGCTTACGAGGTTACAGGTTGTAATTATGACTTGACATGTGTTCAAGTGTTTTCTGGTTGGGTGAAAATGGACCTCATTAGAAAAATACTTTTGTTTTATACTTTTGGGCTATTATCATAAAAACAGGAAGTTTATTTTGTAGCGAATAAGACATGCATTAAGTAAGTGATGTTTTTTATCTCATAAGAACCGTGAATCGTACTAGACTTTTTTCATATTAGTAGTTTTTTTTAAACCTGTACAGCTTAAAACTATTGCTAATAAGCTCAAAGTTTTTACGGTTTACTGCAGAAGAAGGACCTGGCAGCTGCCATCACCTCTTGTTACTGACACACCCCCAACTGGCAAACACTGGGCTTATATAAAAATAGTTTGTGGTGGCGTTCATGTGCTCTTATCTCGTGAATACGATATTTCCGACACGACTTGAAGGCAGCATTAACTCAACTGAGATGGTGATTTGAGTTGATTTGGGATGAGCTGGAGCTTCACATCATGAAGGAAAAGCAGAAACTATTGTTCAGCACCTCAAGGAACTCCTTTAAGATGCTGAGAAAACTATTCCAGGTGATTCTCCTTCATGAAGACACTGAAATACTAGAAAAATTCTAAGAGTGTGCAGATCTGCCCTCAAAGCTAAATGTGGTGCTTAGAAGAATCTATCAAATTTGTTTATAAAATAATTCTGCACATGTTCCTGTATAGCATTAATGTCTTCAGTATTACATTTACAACTTACATTTAAAAAAGAAAAATAATTGAATATGAAGAGATGTGTCTAAACTTTTGACTCATATTGTATACAAGCATCAGTTGCTGAACAGACATGACATTAACATTGACTGAAGAAGAATTGAAAAAAAAAATACTGCTTGTTGGTAAAAGCCATTAATATTAATAATGCTTATTTAGGTTAAAGGCATGTGTTATGTAGCTTTACGAATGTTGTTGTTTATTCATGTTTTGACCATTACTTCATCAGGCAGGCAAACACAGGTGTGGTGTGCAACTGATACATGTTGGCTTAGTTTACTGAGAATGTAAATGCAAATGTCTCCCCCTCAGATCCAAGATAATGATTGGCCAAGACAAGGCAGCAGTTGGTGGAGTGACTAATTAGCATATTAACAGTTAAATCAAGTAGACAGTGGATAGCATTAAAACAGATCTTATGATAAATCTTTCTTTTTCCTTTGTTTTATAGATGCTGCATGTATTTGATGACTTCCCCGGGTTTAAAGACATCCAAGTGCTGGGAATCAGGTAGGTCATACCGACCAGCTTAAGGCTCTGAACAGCAGAGGATATGAGAGGGAAAAGACAGAGGATGAGGTCATTTTCAGAGGTCATCAAAAAGCCATATCCTCTCTATTAAAGCTTGTTGATTAGTGTCTGAGTCATCGGCTGTACGTGGTAGAACCCACAGGGCTTAAAAGAATCATCAGACTTAATTGTAACGACAGAGCATCCATCTGATAATAGCACAGCTGGTAGAAAGAAAGAAAAAAAAGATCCAGGCTTGGCGTCCCTACAGTATCATACCATTAGAATTATCTTAGCATTATCTTCACTGTCAGATGCAATGCCATTTGCTTTGCCTTCTTTATATTACAGTGCTTTAGAGCAAGCGGGCCAGACTGTGTGATCATCTCTAGCCGTTCCGGCTTGCTTTTGAACTACTGAATAATTATTTAAAGCATGTAGGTTGAGTCACATAGAGATGGTAATCAATGTGCACGATCATTATGTAAAACAGTCACACGTTCACAGAATCCACATGCCTTTTATGAATTGTTTGAACACTTTAGAATGTAAATGAATATCAATGCAGTGTTATGTCATTGAAGTCATACATCTATTGGCTGTTTGACTGTTGATGTCTATGGTGCCTTAATTAATGAGGCTGAACTCTTCTTTTCTTTCTCTAAATTGAAGCGAGACAGATGGGAATGATGGGTAAGAGTATAATCCACTAGGCTAGTCGATCAACTGTAGCGTGTCTTGTTAGTAAGTCTTTTCTGTGGAAGTAAAAGAATGATATGACACCACGTATAATAGCATTAGTCCTGAATATGTGTACCATGTATGTGTTGCCAGGGACAGCACTAACCATTTGGGTGCCCTAAGCATAAATGTTTGTGGTGCCCCCCTATTTCCAAAATAACTTAAAAAAAACTTCTCAATATTAATATTTCAAAAACAAATACGTAGCAAATAAGTAAGAGGAAATTAAATCTTATAATCTTGATAAAACACTAAACTAAAAGTCTAGCCTAGTATTAAAGTAAGAAAGTGATCATTTTTTCAGTAAATAACTACACATAAGAACCATTAACTGCACAAAAGAATTTATTAAAAAGAGGATCTTTATCATCCCTACAAAAAAATATCATGTTATTCTATTAAAGCTATTCGATTAAAGATATTTTCACAAGCACCAATCGTTAGAGAGTCTACAGAGACAAGCACATCTGCATTTCATTCAGTTCTGTCTGGGCAAGTGTGATTTCCATAATTTGTATTCTTTAATCCTTTCACAAAATCCAAACCTATTAAAACTTCACATCCACTTATAAAACATCACACAGGGAGGCGGTCCCAGAAGCCCCAGAAGCCCGGGCCAGATGATGCCCCTGATTATGATTATGAATTATAATGATTTTTCATTAGACTTTTTTTTTTGGTGCCCCCCAGGCACTTGGCAGTGCATGATCCATGGTATCTTTCAATTTTATGATATTGAGGGCTTTAGGGCAACAGTCATTAGGTTTAATGACTTTAGTTCCTTTATATAAACCTATATAAACATTTTAAACTTTGGTCTAAAAGAAAAGCATTAGCTGCTGAGCTAAAATGACATGTTTTTAATGTTGAAAAAGCCTTGAAAGCCATTAAAAAACTGTAGCTTGTTGGTATAATCCATTGTAAATGTTTATTTACAGTCAAGCCATTTAAACAGTAATAAAAAAGGTCTATAAAGTCTTGTGAATTTTGTCCTTTATTTCTGTGGCCATTATATCAACATGCAGGAGAATACAGGCATATTATAGTGTGCTGTGTCATTTGAACTCCACAGATCTGGAGGAATATCAGTGCACTATGCAGTCATCTTTGAGATTATTGCATCCGACATTGGTGAGGACAGCCTGGAGGACGGAATGGGTACAAGGAATTCAGCGAGCAGACCTAGCCTGAGGGAGACAGTGACAAAAGCACTGGCTGAGGAGTCTTCCTTACCAATCGACCTCGATACGCTGACCTTTGATCCAGGTAGATGATTGATGTGATTTAGGTGGCCAGAGGAATGAATAATTGAACCCTACCTGAAGATGAGTCATTTTTGTGAAATCTAGTTAAAATATGTCACCAGTTTTCTGAACTATTCCGGCACAAGCCCAAAGCAAAACTGTGTCTAGCATACAAAGCAAAAATATGCACTTCAACTCTGATCAGAGTTCTTCTCTACAAAATGTATCAGCTGTTATTTTATCAGTTGCTTTTTTTCCATCATGCCAGGCAAGACCTTCACACCAACTCCAGGCTCTGAGGTTTTAGAAGTTGTTACAACTGAGGTGAGTTAACACTACTAATCTACGACTTGATGGCAAATCATAATACAGTTACTCTGTCTTTCATAACCTAAAAAAACAAATGTGGCCAGTGTAAAGACCTGAGGCATATCATCAATTAAAATAAGGAAATTACATCTCAATCAAACTTACAAGCTTATAACTTTCCTGACCCTTCAAATCTGGTTCTAACAGTCTGTGAGCATGGGCTCCTCTGAGTAACTGTCTCAGTGAACAACAAGGCAGGGGAGGTTTGTTCAGTTTGCAGTTCTATACTGTGGAATTGCTCAAATGCTGTTATAAAAGCCAAATCAATAACCGTCTTTGACCCTATAAGAACCTGCTGAAAGACTAGGTGTAGACTATTAAAAAGAGATGGTGCACTGTTTCACTGTATATTTCACTGGGGTTGATTCTTGCACCTGCAACCCTGCAGCCGTATCTCAAAACTCAGTGTTTAAGGTATGCTACAGAGCATCATACAGTATAAGCTGAGATCTGGAAACAGGCACTATGGACTGATAAATCAGGATAGATCCCTTTGGCCTCAGTTAGATAAGATACATTTAGAGGGAAATGACCAACTGTTAAGCATGGGGTGAATTGATCATGTTTAAGGCTGTAGTCCAAGACATGGCAAAGGCAATATTACACTTTGGAGATAAAAAAAAATAGAAATTGACACAATACCAGCAAAACCTAAAAAACTTAAAATGCTAAACCCTCTCTTAAAAGGCTGACGATTACAAGAAGATGGTTTCTACACTAACAAATTTAGCCAAATGATCCATAGCTACGAGTCCAACGCAGAATAACAAACTGAAGTATTTAGGTTGGCACTAACAAACCTTTTCCTAAATACTAAGAAAACTCTGGATAGGCCTTACAATGTTTGTGCAAGAAGACACAAGACTATCCTTAAACTGTGTACCTCATGTAAAGGGAAAAAAACACAACTAAAAAGATTTTAGATTTTAAACTAATTTTTATAAGTAATTTTATAAAACATGATATGTGACAAAGTTGTGCTACTAAATCTAACTGTGTAAGGTGCCCAACTTTATTGCAAAGGCCACAAAGATGTGACTTCATTTAAAGGAATAATCACTAATAAATGCAAGCAAGTATGTCACATGCCTACAGCAGACGCAAAGCTCACGTGGGTTGCCAGATTGACACATGGTAGTTTGCAATGATAAGTCTTTCTCTGTAGTTAATCAGTCAATATATATACGACAGTCTCTATTATGTCAGTGGTGATGGTAAATTACCCAGCTATGTTTAGCAACCTCACTGAAGCTCAGTAATTACCTGTTTAGAGGAAACATAGGCAGCTAGCCCATTTCCATGGATGCAGCACACTGTTTGCCATGTGATGTCTACATCTGGCAACCCTAACTGTAGAAATAGAAATGGGAGAATAGCGGTGAGCAAAGTCAGATGCTACAGCTTACAAAGTTCTGTGATGTACTGCACAGTTTAAAAGCTTTGCTGACAAGAACAGCCAGTGCTTAAATTCAGCATGTTTTCTTAATATTTGATGACATATCATGACCATGTTATGAGTAACAACAGAAAATATAATCCTTAATGGTCATTTGACATTTTGGAAAATAGAACATATTTTATTAATGGGACATTTTGCACATCATTATTTTATTTTATTTTTTATTTCCATTTTGTAACATCTTATATTTTACTTTACAGTTTCCTGAGCCAGACATTTATTATGACCCAGGCATATCGACAGAAAAGCCAGAAGCTGTGGAAATTTCTCTTTCACCAGCTCAAGATGAAAATGATCTGGATACACTATTAGATTCAGCGGCCACTAAAGAACCAAGTGTCTCTCAAACAACACCACCAACAAGTGAACCTGAAGAGGAGCTTTTCATCACCCACATGATTGAAACAATAACAGTAGAAAATAGTGAGCTTATAAGAGACATTTTCTCCACAGTCCCGACAAAAGTACTTACCAAATACCCAAGCGAAGGGACTAGTGAAGAGGAGACAGATTCTCCAGATATGGATTTAACTCCAAACCTCATTTCAGAGGATGAGCTGCCTTTACCACCAAATGATGAACAACTTGACACCCAAAGAAAACCTGCCACTGTTAGCGAAGAGAGTCCCAACATGATTCCGGAGGATGACGTCATTTCAACATCAGTCACCACAACACAGATTTTGCTCACCACAGCGACAGTAACCCCTCCCCCTCAAGACAAGGAGTTACCAGTTACAACAGATTCAGCTATCACCTTACAGCCTCCTACTGAGCCAATAGAGCCAATTCCTGAGGAGGAAGATTTAAACATACTTCCAACCGAGGAGGAGACACATATGCCTGAACCAGACAAGGAAGACAAAGGGCCTGAGGATACTAGATCAGAAGTGACTAAACCAGTAAACAGGCCAGGAGGGGATCAGAAACCTGATGAAAATGTGGAACCCACTGAATCTGAAGACATCTCAGTCGATGAGGTTTCTGAATTTGTCCATGAAGCTGATGTTTTAGAATCTGAAGGCAAGGGTAAGGAATCAGATGATGGGACATTAGATGCAAAGCCTAAAGAGGAAAATGCAGAACAAGGGCATGAAGTGTCTGATCCAGTGGTTGACATAACAGAACCTGTAGCAGTTGAGAATACAGAACAAGAACCAGTAGAAAAGATTGAAATAAATGTACCCAAAGATGTTGTTGAGGCAACAGAACCCACAAAAGAAGTTGTGGTCACAGATTCCAATAAAGAAGTTGATGTAATACAACCCAAAGAAGAAGATGAGGTAACACAATCAAAAGATGAAGTTGAGGTAACACAATCAAAAGATGAAGTTGAGGTAACACAATCAAAAGAAGTTGAAGTAACACAACCAAAAGAAGTTGTTGAGGTAACACAACCCAAAAAAGAAGTTGAGGTAATACAACCCAAAGAAGGGTCAGAGGAATCAATACCCCAAAAAGAGACTGAAGTAGTCATACCCAAAAAAGAGGTTGAGGAAATAGAACCCAAAGGAGAGGTTGAGGTAACAAAACCCGAAGAAGAGGTTGAGGTAAAAGAGTCAAAGGAAAACACTGACTTAGATGAGCCTAGGAAAGAGACTGAGGTAACAGAAATGAAAGAAGACAGTGAAGTAGAAGTACCCAAAAAAGAGACTGAGGTAGCAAAACCAAATAAAGAGGTTGAGGCAACAGTAATAAAAGAAGACATTGCTGTGACAGAACCCAAAACAGAGGTAGCAGAATCAGAGGTTGAGGAAACAGAACCCAAGGAAGAGGCTGGGCTGGCAGAACCTGACATAGAAGCTGAAAAAACAGGCAAAGTGTCAGAACATGAAGTACAGGTTAAAGAAACAGAACCAAGCAAAGACTCTGATGTAACAGAAATTGAGGGAGAATCTGGAGCAGCAAAACCTGGCAAAGAATCTGGGGTAACAGGGCCTGAAGAAGATACTGCGGAACCCAAGGATGAAGTTATCATTATGGGACCTGAGGAAGAGACTGCTGGAGATGTAGATATTACTACAGAGGAAACTGTTAAGGTGCCAGAACTCAAGAAAGACGAAGAAGAGGAAGAAGTAAAACCAAGCATTAAGGTTGATACAGCAACAGGTTTATCAGGACCAACAGAAGAAACTAAAGTAGAAAAACCTAAAGTAGAGGTTGACATACCAGAACTGCCAGAAGACGACAAGGTGATAGAACCTGAGGATGATACAACAAGTGAAACTACTGTTCCGGTGGAGGTAGAACCAACAGAACCTCCCGCTGACATGATTAAGATTATTCCACCTGAGATTCCAACAGAAGACGCTGAGCCTGGTGGGAACACTCATTATTATCACCCTGAGGAGCCAGACAATATGCCTTTCCTGCCCATAGAGGACTCACTGCCTGAAGAGGACAAAAGTCTACCTGAATATGTGGATTATACACATCCCGAGAATAAACACCCTGAGGTGCCAAGTATTGAGGAAGCTGAAACAACATCAGAGGTAGCAGAGGTCATAACAGCAGAGCCTTCTGAGGACACTGCAGCTGCTGTTCAACCCGGTGAATCAACAGAAGCTGAAGCTCAGCCTGATGAAGTCACTGAGACATCTGCACCAGACAAAGAGCCACCGCCTGCTGAGGAGAGAGGTGATCATAGTCTGATGTTAAAGTAAAGTGATATTTCACTGTTTGTGCTTAGAAAAAGACACATACCATGATTTAATGGAATTAATATTATGCATTTGCATGAGCGCTAAGAATTAGTCCATCCTCTTGGGAAGAATTAATGTGCTAATTTTAGACTTTGTGCTGTCTCCACTTTCAAATCTTCTATCTAGCTCTGCGCACAAAATACTAGGCTTTAAAAAATTCATTATTAAAAATATAACAGCTGTCCCAGAGACACTTACTTTCCACTACAATACTTTGATCTTATATAATAAAAAGTTTATAAGGCTATTTAATAAAGTAATTGTTGCAGTAAAATGCTTTATATTCTATCCTACTAATCTATGACTGCTTGAAAAAATTATATAACTGCAGCAATCCGATTATGTACAGATTTTTTGGCTGACTCTCTATTGCACATGAATGGTTCTAGATATTTTGGTTCTGTGTCAGCCAGTGTAGTGCCTGGATGTGAACCAGCCAATCAGAGTGCACCCCATCAAATGTTCATAAGCCCAGTATGTTTGCTTCTACTATCAAATTATAT
The DNA here is from genome assembly GCF_023375975.1 of Astyanax mexicanus. Lineage (NCBI taxonomy): Eukaryota > Metazoa > Chordata > Actinopteri > Characiformes > Acestrorhamphidae > Astyanax > Astyanax mexicanus. The sequence goes on from NC_064408.1 coordinate 50,655,695, forward strand.
AGTTTTAAATGAAAAAAAAAAAAACCTGAATCTGGATATTTTATTTTAACAAAGTCACATACAGTGGCTTGCAAAAGTATTCATACCCCTTTTTGCCACCTTACAACCACAAACTTAAATGTATTTTATTGTGCTTTTAAGTAATATACCAAAACAAGGTAGCACATAACTGTGATGTGGAATAAAAATGATACATGTTTTTAAAAATTTTAATCAAAATAAAAATCTGAAAAGTATTCAGGCCCCCTATATTAATACTAGAGCTACCTTTCACTGCAATTACAGCTGTAAGTGTTTTGAGGTTTGTCTCTACCAGCTTTCCGCATCTAGAGACTGAGATTTTTGCTCATTCTTCTTTACAAAACAGCTCAAGCTCAGCCAGGTTGGATGGAGAGCATCTGTGAACAGTAATTTTCATGTTTTGCCACAGAAGCTCATTAGGATTTAGGTCAGAACTTTGACCGGGCCATTCTAACACATGAATATTATTTGGTCTAAACTATTCCACTGTAGCTCTGGCTGTATGTTTAGAGTCATTGTCTTGCTGGAAGGTGAATCTCCTTCCCAGTCTCAAGTCGTTTGCAGCCTCTAACAGGTTTTCTTTCAGGATTGTCCTGTTTTTAGCTTCATCCATCTTTTCACCAACTCTGATCAGCTTCTCTGTCCCTGCTGAAGAAAAGCATCTCTACAGCATGATGCTGCCACCACCATGTTTCACAGTGGGGATGGTGTGTTCAGGATGATGAGCAATATTATTTTTCCACCACACATAGCACTTTGCATTGAGGCCAAAAAGTTCAACTTTGGTCTCATCTGACCACAGAACCTTCTTCCACATGTTTACTGAGTTCCCCATATGGCTTATTGCGAACTGCAATTGATACTTCTCATGTCTTTCTTTCAACAATGGCCATATTTGTGGAGCGCATGATCTATGGTTGTCCTATAACGGTTGTGAGTTGTGGATTTCTGCAGCTCCTCCAAAGTGACCATGGGCCTCTTGGCTGCTTTTCTGACAGGTGCTCTCTGTGCTCAATTTGTCAGTTTAGGTGGATGGCCATATCTTTGCATATATTTGCAGTTGTAGAATACTTTTTCCATTTTTGAATGATGGATTAAACAGTGCTCTTTTATGATGCTCAAAGCTTGGGATTTGTTTTTGTAACCTAACCCTGCTTTAAACTTCTCCACAACTTTATCTCTGACCTATCTTGTGAGTTTCTTGGTCTTCATGATGCTGTTTGTTCACTAGCGTTCTCTAACAAACCAGAACAAACCCTTCAGAGTAAAGGGTGCTGAATACTTTTGAAAGTCACACTTTTTATTTGATTAAAATTTATAAACCTATGTATCATTTCTGTACTACTTCACAATTATGTGCTACATTCTGTTGGTCTATCACTTAAAACCTCAATAAAATACATTTAAGTATATGGTTGTATGGTGACGAGCTGTGAAAACGTTCAAGGAACACATATATATGCAAGCCACTGTAACTGCAAAAATCCAATTATGAATGGATTTTTGAGTGAGTCCCTATTGAGTGCCTCACTATAAACCGGCCAATCAGAGCACAGCTCATCAAATTGTTTATGAGCCCAGTCTGTTCCATTCTCGACTTAAATCATATGGTTTTAAATGAGAATGTAAAATTGTATCTGAACTAGGTAACAGAATATAAGTTTAAAAACAATATATAAAATATTCTATGGCATATTTAAAATGATTAGAAATCATAATGACCCAATGTTCAATTTATTTAAATTTTGATTTACAGAAGGAGACACTGATGAAACAGACCTCATCCCTGACGGGGGAGAAGATGATACCAAATCAGTCCCAGAAGTAACCCAACCCACAGCAACTACAGCATCTGCAGACATGGGGCTTTTCGAAGTGGTGCCAACAGACGCACCTGTGATAACACCAGTACCTGCTCATGAGGAGGATAAATCATCTACAAGATCACCTGAAGAACCTGCAAATGTGGAGAATATTGAAGCCAAAGACACTGGGGAAATAGAAGGAACAGAGGAAGAGGAGGGAGAGGCTCCACCTGAGGACATTGATACTGATGTGCAGGATCTCGCCAAGGAGCTGGATCAGATGGATGTGTTGAGCACAGAGACCATGGATCTTCTAAGCTACGGCACTGGGTACACTTTCCCTAATGAAGAACATCCATTTGAGAGCACAGTTGCTCCTCCCCTCAAATATCTGACGACACCTTCAATGACCACAGCAAGCAAAGGCAAAGAGTTAGTGGTGTTCTTCAGTTTGAGGGTCACAAATATGATGTTCTCCGATGACCTCTTTAACAAGAGCTCTCCTGAGTACAGAACACTGGAAAACAGATTTGTTGAACTGGTGAGTGAATTTGCACCTGTTCCAGCACCTCATGAAGAATTGTAGATATGTAGAGACACAATGCGTGAATGTCACTAGTTGTAAAAAGGTATATTAGATGTTTTATATCTATATATATTGGGTTGCCTGTTGCTAAGGCAAGTTTGAAGTCTCAATACTCAGAAAGTGGTGTTATGAAAATAACATTTTGCCTCTGAGTGGTCCAGAGGACTACGGCGATGCCACTATAATCGGGAGATCACTGGTTCAAATCCTGTTCATGCAGCTTGCCATCAGCTGCTGGAGCCCTGAGGGAGCACAATTGGCCTTTCTCTCTCTGTGTGGGTAGGTCGTGCTCTCTCCCCACGTCACTCTAAAGCTTGCTGGCTACTCAATTCTACATCAGCAGCAGTTTAAAATAAGAGGCAGTGGCTGGCTTCACATGTTTTGGAGGAGGCATGTGCTAGTCTTCACCTTCCTGGTGTTGGGGCATTACTAGTAGTAGGCGGTGGGTTGGGCTATTGGCCTTGGGAGAAAATGGGATTGAAAATTTGAAATTAAAAAAAGGAAAAAATTAAATGAAAATTGCATTTTGGCAGGCCACAGGCCATTTTATTTTTTTTTTTTTCTCATTAGCGTTTATTATAGTTCAGACAACCTCACGGCCCAGATGTTTCATGCTTACCACCTTTTGCCGACCCATGCTGTAGACATTAACCTACAGTTTACTATGATTCTTTACAACCGTCCACTACCCTGTTCCTTCCCTTTAACTATGTCATCTCTCATTCCTGACTCCACTAAGACTTCACTAAGATTTGCTTTCTACACTATGAAGAAGTCGCATGAACTACAGCCCAAAGTTCTCCAAATTCGCTCTTCTTTTTTCAATCTCTTTCCAAATAATCACATGCTGATGGCATTTGTACTCGCAAACGGTTCAAGTACATAGATAGGGTCCAATCTTACACCCTGCACAAGACGGGTTGTGAGGCTCATTGCTATATTACACCATGTTAACAGTCTATTTTCATGTCTTACATCTGCGCCATTAAATTACAACTGATGGGTGTGGTGATCTCAACGTGAGGTGTGTTCATGTATATTTCTGGAGTATTGCTATCTTGGACATGGAAAACGCCTCTGCTTGTCAATCACACACACTCACAAGAACACACGGCAGTGCTTATTCTGGTGAGAAACTCAGAAGCACTGTGCTGTTAAAATACCAATCCGGCAAAGTCAGAGCACGCATGGCTCTTGAAGAGAATGGCAAGTGACATGCTGATGGGTTTATTTCATATTACACCCAAATCACACCCATGATTAATTAATTAAGAAAATATGTGCATGCCTTTTGTGCATTTAGAGCTGTGCAAGGCGTGTTTTTACTGTTGTTATGATAGCAAAGACACACTGACACGCCATAAATCATGCTGTGAGGTGTGTGATTGACAGCTTCCTTGTAGATATCGAAAACAGGGCTCATAGACTTATTATTATAACAGACTTCCTATTTTCAAGATGAAATACAATACAATATGCTCTATGCTGTAACTGTAGTTGATCTACTGTACATAGGTCTAAACTGGAAAAAGGAAAACTCACATATGGAAAGCTGCAGCAGGACTTCAAAGCAGCACTATCCTGAACGACCCCATCACAGGACAAATCCACAGATTCAAACTGTTTTCTGCCACCGGCGTCTGTAGATAGACTCATTACAGTCTTGGATAAAGACATCTCTCAGAGCTCGCTTGTTTCCTGTCTGCCCCGGGGTGAGGGAGAAAAACAGCACTCACATGTCTTTCCCTCGAACAAATCAAACACATTCACTTCAGCGCAGAACGGTGTTTTAATGACAAAGACAACAAATTAGCATGCATCACTGCAGTTTTCTCTGCAGGAGTTCTGTGTTTTCTTTTTTTTTCAAGAAGGCAAAATTTCAGGGATTTTGGGGGGGGGAATGGGTTTTTGAAGCACTGCACTTGAAGATGCATGGTGAGTGTTGGAAACCAGAGCTCATTACAGAAGGTCTTTTTGCTTCTTCGTGTATAACGGGTGAAGAGGGTATGCCATAATTGAAGGCAAAGTCTTATTCTTAAAAACGTACAAAACCTTAAAAAAGAAAAGAAAAATAAAGCTGAAAGCTTGATTTAACGGCATACTTTCTTCTTGATTATCTGTGGTCCACACACTATTATACTGTTCCCCATTTTAAATCCAAAATTGTCAGTGGTTCTTTCTCTCACTTATACTACTTTTTATTTTTTTTTTAGCTGAAATTGGCTACACTGTGTGAATAAGGGTGTCCTAAGACCTCATTAAATTGTGAGACCTGCTCCAGAAGCTTATTATAACACTAGATCTGCAAGATCTATACTTAGTTTTACTAATGTGACTTTACCTTCTACATTGTTACAAAACCAATGACGAAAAGGTCAAAACCAAGACGACAAGTCTATTGCACTTCTGGAGCTGAAGCTGAAGCTGATGCTGCATCAACAAGATCATGAAGATCATGTTGTTGTGAAGCTAAACAAACACAATATCATGATGATCTTTATGTGCTTTTACTTCTTCTTCCTAGCTACTGCCATACCTGCAGTCCAACCTAACTGGATTCAAGCAGCTGGAGGTTCTGAACTTCAGGAACGGGAGCGTGGTGGTCAACAGCAAGATGAAATTTGCCAAGTCTGTGCCGTACAACATCACCCGAGCTGTCCACTGTGTTCTGGAGGACTTCTGCAACGAGATTGCCCAGCGTCTAGACATAGAGATCGACAGCCATTCGCTAGCCGTGGAACCAGGTAAGCACATTGCGGCTGTGTACCCATCGTTTTAAAACACATTAGTTTAGGGGAGTTTTATGGGAGGATTCACTTGCATTGATTTTAAAATTATAGAAGTAAAGGAAAGGAAAGAATCATTAAAGCGTCAATAAGAGATCTGTCTAGACTTTGTGGAACCGGCTGTTCAGGACAGGATGCTGGGTAAATAGTTGCACACTATTATAGACAGTGTCTCTTACTTTTCTTTCATGCTTCATTAAAGTTAAATCAAACAGTAAAGAATCTATAGCTTCAAACTAATAAGAAGGTTCTTCTTCATCTCTGCATCATTAAGACAGTAAAATAAATCAGTAAAGGACTTTGCCATCATTGCAGAGCAGTTTATCAGATCAGAGGTGTACACATTAGTGCAGTAAAAACACAATTAACTATAGCATTTCCTACAGTTATAGCTAGTGGTTTGGTTCTTTTATGAAGGGCACCTCAACTGTTGATGTTGGTGCTTTATGTCTTGCTTTTAGGCCACGCCTGCCATAAAAACAAGGTTAAGTAACATAAGTTAGTTTCTAGAATTGAGTGTATTTAAGTAATGTAACTTAACTTACTTACTAATTTAATTAAGCGAGTGATTATTTGCACCCAGGATACAAGTAGCATTTGCAGCACAGGGAGGCCAATTAGAGGCTAATTTTACCCTTTCATCCAAAACTTCACAGTACAGTATACCTTAACATACCTGTCAAGTTTTGGATTTAAAATAAAGGATTTTTTTCCGCCGTCCCACCAGCGTTTCAGTACCCCTTACATTTTAAGACTGGTTTACAAAAAATCCAAAATAATCACCTCTGAACCACTTACAAACTACAATAAGATGATCAGAATCTGAACCTATACCTTTGTTGACACTGAAATGCAGAATGCATAACTCTGCCCCATCCTGCCCCTCCTTAAAAAAGTAAATTAAATGTCCCATTTTTCTAGATATTTACATGATGTCTTCACTTTTCAGATCTCATGAGGTTACTGACATTTCAATTTGGAGAGGCACAGGAATAGTTTTTTTTTTTTAATTATAATATAATATGGGATTTTTTTTATTTAAGATTCTTTTATTTAAATTATTTAAAATTGTAATAGGACAACAGAAAAGAAGGGTAATATTCTTTAGTTTCCTGTCTAAAACCGGAGACTTGACAGGTATGCTTTAATGAATGGGAACATCTTATTTGCTGGTAAAATATATCTTATACTACCTAGGTATAGTCTGGGATTTATACTGGGATTAATGTGGTAGCTAAGCAATGTCAAGCCTCTTTTATTCTGTACAAGTTTACAATGAAAATTCATCTTATGGTTAAATAAGTATTAGATTTAAAATGACCATCGTAGTCCACAAATCTAATATTTAGGTGTAATTGAGTAAAAGAGAGATTCTAGATGCTAAATTGTGAAAATTAAAAAGGCAGTTGAAAGAATGTAAACTTCCAATATTATCACAGTCATGCAAAAACTGTGTATCTTATTTTTTGTTGTTTTAATTTGAATCTGGCAGTTGTTCCCTTTAAATTGTGTGAAAATATCATGACGAATGGACCAAAAGATATGACAAAACTTGGAACAAACATTTTGAAAATGACTTCCATAGAAATAAGTTTAGTAATAGTGCACACTGCTACATACACCTGATGTAAATAGCTTGTGCCTTAAATTAAACATATTCTAAATTCACTATTAACATATACTAATTGTAAGGCCCATTGCAAACCAATCATACTGTATGAGCGCCCCTTTAAATTCTGTGACAAGGTAGAGTAAATTTCTCTCCCAGTGGCCTAATACTATTAGTTACTGTGTCAATTTTAAAGGACAGTATATTGGATTTTAAAGTCACTGCTCAATTTCTTTATATATTGATTGTTATGCGATAGTGGTATATATTTTTTCTTTCAATAATGTAAGCAGTATTTGCATTATCAAAACACATTTTATTGATATAAAGTGTGGGTAAACTTAAACAATGCTGCCACTGCACATGTGTGAAATTATTAAGCATTATTAAGGGTGGGAGAAAGGCACTCATTTTAATGAGTACCTTTAACACCATGCTTGCAGCCATTTAAAGCAATCTGCCATCTCCATATAGATATGCAAACACATCATTTTTGGGTTAATAAACTAGAAAGAAAGGCATAAAACACTAGGCCTTAGGCAAGTCTTAGGTTCATAACCCTGCTATATAGTATAATGAACTGAAGTAGGGGTTGCAAGATCCTACAGATAATCAATTTCTCAGCAGATTTAAAAATAGATTTATGATTTCAACCATGGTTAGATTTAGGAACAGGCTAACAATTGGGGTCAGATTTGGGATCATAGACAATAACCAGGGAAGTTTCAATGTATTTGGGGCCTAACCACGAAATACCCTGCTTAAAAATAATCCAGCTCAAGACCAGCTGGTCATCCAAAAAAACACACCCGGCATAGGGAGCACTGGCCAGCAGAGCGTATGTTTGTTTTTTTTTCTGAGTGAGCAGCTGGTCTTGAGCTGAATTTTTTTTGCAGGGTATTCTTTGGTTCCTGGTAGGCTTTGGGTGGGTCCAGGGGTGTCGGAGGAGACCAGTTTTGCTTGTGGTCCACAGATGCGTTAAAACAGCCCTGGATATTGTCCATGATTCTAAATCTGACCCTAATCGTTAGCCTGTTCCTAAATCTAACCATGGTTGTAATCATAAATTTATTCTAAAAACCGCTGAAAAATTGATTATCTGTAGGATCTTGCAAACTATGATTCAGTTCAGTTACTTAAAGCGCTGCCACTATAAGCGGGAGGTTGCCGGTACGAACCCCCGCTCAAGCAGCTTTGCCATCAAACTTCCGGCGCTCAGAGGGAGCACAATTGGCCCTGCTCCCTCCGGGTGGGTAGATGGCGCTCTCTCCCCACATCACTCCTAGGGTGATGTCCACAACACAAGGCATCTGTGAGCTGATGTAACGGAACCGAGCCTCTGTGCTTTCCTCCAAGCGCGCTCGGCTTTGAAAAACTTCACGCTCGACAATGCTGCATCAGTAGCAGTTTGAAAAGAGGTGGTGGCTGACTTCACATGTATCAGAGAAAGCATGTGTTAGTCTTCACCCTCCTGGTGTGTTGGGGCATTACTAGTGATAGGAGGAGTCCTAATGAGTGGGTTGGGTAATTGGCCATGTAAATTGGGGAGAAAATGAGAAAAATTAGAAATAAAATTATAAAAAAAAATGTATATCTATATCTATATGGAGATGGTAGATTCCTTCATATATATATATATATATATATATATATATATATATATATATATATATATATATATATATATATATATATATATATATATATGGAGATGGCAGATTCCTTCAAATGGCTGCGAGCATGGTGTTGAAGGTACTCATTAAAACGAGTGTCCTGCCCCTATCCTTAATAATTTCACATTGCAGTGGCAGCAGCATGCTTAAAGAGAAGAAAGAGATCCTGTAGAAGGCCATTCATTAATACTAATGTCATCCAATTTACTCACTCCTCTAGGTGATCGAGCTGACCCGTGCAAGTTTCTGGCCTGCAACGAGTTCTCCCGCTGCGTGGTGAACCGCTGGACGAAGGAGGCGGAGTGTCTGTGTGATCCGGGATACGTCACGGTGGACGGACTGCCCTGCCGGAGCGTGTGTGAAGTCCATCCTAATTTCTGTCTGAATGGTGGCGAGTGTGAAATTGTACCAGGGCATGGAGCAGCTTGCAGGTACCTCACCACACACAAACTGAATACTCCAGACTAAAGCTTTTATTAAAACCTTTTAATAGAAATCTCTGAATTGGAGCTGATGCCAAACAGCATGGAATTTCCTGACTCACAGGGGTCTATGCTGCATAGCATCGTCACATCGTAGTTCAATCAAGTTTCTGACTGTCTGTTGGCAAACTTGTTTACTTAGTAGTGGACATTTTTTCATTACTGTTCAAATGAAATCTTGTCTGTGTACATGTGAGAACACTAGAGGTGAAAAACACTGTTATATTCCGATCTGCATTTTTCTATTTTTGTGGGGACTTACACAAAGCACTGTTACAACCTCAAGGCAAAATTTAACTTTTAAAGGAGAACTCCGGTGTAAAATGGACTTTTGGTTTAGTAAAACATGATAAAATGTACTTACCCTTGATGAATAGCCCACCTCCACCCTCCCACTGTGTTCTGAGATCCAGTAATTTAACAGTTTGTAAAAACACCCTTCAGACTAGATGACACGGGGCATAATTTGCCCTGATAAATCGCTTTTTCCACCGTTTTCCAGGCTCAAAGTAGCTCCACACCTCCTTACTACAATCTGGAGAGCCCTGACATTTAAAATGAGGCATTAATATCTTAAAAAGTGCACAAGAACCTTATTAAAAACACTGTTTACATCCAGTAACGCTAGCTTCAGCTCCGGGAACCACCATTACTGTACTGATAATGACATAGATATATATATATATATATATATATATATATATATATACATAGATTCCGCATAGCAAAGAAGCCAGCGCCAGGACAAACTGTTACAATTTCTGGATCTCGGAACACTGTGGGAGAATGGTAAGTATTTTTATCATGTTTTACTACAACAAAAGACCATTTCACTCTGGAGTTCTCCTTTAAATGGAGACGTGTAATGATCTTTGGTTATAATGGTTATAATGGTTTTAATCCTTAGAAGTTGTAGTCATTACCATATAGTATATAACAAATCTGTATTACTGTGTTAACTTCACGCACAAGCTCCTTTGCAGATTTTAATTTTGAACTTTTAATATCAAACATGGTGTTTATTAGTAAAAGATATATAGAATACATCTTTTTATTACAATTAGATACATTTTTCCCAAAATAATCTGAATAAAAAGTTTTTTTGTATTTTTTATGTGGTATAGGTATAATATTCAATCCATAGAGTTTATACATGCAAACAAAGCATTTTTGTGGTATTTATATTATAGTTATATAACTATTCAGCCTACAGTAGTTCAAAACCCACTTATTCACACTGAAATCATGCATGTATTGTCCTAATGTTGATTTAGGCAAATTGCAGAACATCCAATCAGAACAGGGGCCATCACCTATCATCTACTGTATAGAGTAAATCACAGTCACAGTAATTAGAAACAGTCTATAGTTGTTATTCCTAATTTCACAGCCAATGACTAAATTGACAGCGCTGTCAGAAACTAGCAGTAAATTAGAGTTTGTTACGACAAGCTGCAACCCAGCACTGACAAAACAGGGTTTGGTTCATTGAGCTTTAGGCAGAAATACAAAGCCAGCAATAACCGACCCTAAAAATGCTGCTTGTTTTTGTCATAATGCATTTTTTGTCGAACAATCTAAATATATATAATGACTCATTTTGGTTCAGTGAAATTATAGTGAAAGGAAAGTATGCTTTCCAGATTTACTTGTGATTATATGATTTAGAAACTTTCAGATCAGATGGAAGAAACTCAAAAGCCCACCAGCGAGCAACTGCAGGTGGTCTGAGCATCACTGAGCAATTTGCTATTGCCGGCGGTATGCATGCAGAATAAGGCAGGGTTGGACATTTCATGTAATTAAGTTTTTCAAATATAAATCCCTCAAAAATACGGCTTGAACTTGTTGATGCAGGGTGCATATCAAATGTAGGCTAAATATTATTATTTGGGCATATCAGGGTGTAAGTAAGCAGTAATGGCATCATTATGTTTGAATAATACGGCAAAAGGAGCTCAACTTCTAAGGGTTAAAGCTCTTTGCTCTGCGGAGATCTGAAAACACATTCATAAAGTAATTACTTGGCCTGTCTTTAAAGACAATGGGACCCTGCAATGATAGAAAAACAAGTGTACACACACACACACACACACACACACGCTCAAAAGCCATTATTACTTAAGAGCTTAATGAACAGTCTGCTCTACGTGTTATCACATGAGTTGATGCTCTAACTGTCTCTCTTGACCCTTTTAGATGTCCCGTAGGTAAATTCTGGCACTTTAACGGGGAGAGATGTGCAGAGTTGGTCTCCGTGCCTCTAGACCCTTTTCTTTTCCTAGCCTGCCTCGCGGGGGCCCTCACCTTTGTTTTTGCCATCAATGCACTCTTGATATCTATGTACAGGAAATGTGTACGGACCAGAAAGACACTGGCTTTAGTGTAAGCAGGTCTTTTTTCGTCAAATTTCACTGTGTTGACGTTTATTTTTCCTCTGCCTATATGGTTGAATGTTCTTCATGCACATTACACACAGTGACCGTCCCGGCTTTATTAGAGACAGACCCACCGTTACACCACGACTAATCAGACTGGCTTTAAACCCTTAAAAGGAGGATTTATTTGAAAGGGATCAATGTCGCTCAGGACGCTAATAAGGCAGGAACTGTAAGAACTGTAATTTCACACCTGCACACGAGCTGAGGTGAGAAATGATCCGTGTGCTTCCAGGCGATTCTTCACCTAAAGATCCAAGTGATGATTTCGTTCTCAGTGTCCATTTCTTACTCTGCCATAACGTCTTCATTAGGGGTCCAAAAATAACCAAAACAAGGTCTTTCTAGAACATGAGATCAGACATGAGTTCAGCAGGGTGAATACAGGTAAAGACATCAGAAAACTAACACAACGAAGGTATACCATTAAAGCAAATTCAATTATAGAGACCAATATACAACTGCAACATTTTATTGAATATAATGCAATTTGTAATTAAAGCTAATAAAAGAAAAAAAAATTAAATTTTTGTACTGTTAAAATTCATCATAAAATTCCGATTTTTTTATTGTGTCAGACAAAACAATCTTTTTCTTTACATTCAGAACCAGTCAAATGTAACACACCTTAAATTCAGTGGGTTTTCATTATTAACATCAAAATGTTCTGCATTGTAGATTAATACTAAAGTCATCCAAACTATGAGGAAATTATTTAGTAAACAAAAATGGTTTAAACAAGTCTGAATATTTTTTATATTTTAGATTCTCTTGCTTAGATGAGAGTTTTGCACATCTTGGCTGGATTTATAAGGTAGAGTCACCTGGAAAGGCTTTTTTGATTTTTAATAAATTTGTTTGAGAGCAGTTGTAAAGTTGTAAAGAGGTAGAGTTACCTCTATATACAGTGAATAACTCTATTTGAGTAACGTCCGAATCCATATTATGGCAAGAACTACTCAACTAAGTAAAGAAAAAATACTTTAAGAAATGAAGGTCAGTCAATCCGAAAAATCTCAAACATTAAAATGCAGTTGCAGAGACCATAAAAAATGTTATGATGAAACTGGCTCTCATCAGGACCACCCCAGGAAAAAAAAGAACAAGAGTTACCTCTGTTGCACAGGGTAGGTTCATCAGAGTTACCAGCCTCACAAACTACTTGTTTAACACTTTTTTTTAAGTTACTACATGATTCTTTATGTGTTACGTCATAGTCTGGATGACCTTCAGTATTTATTTACAATGCAGGAAAATACAAGTAAAAAAAATATATAAACATTAAATGAGAACGTGTGTCCAAACTTTTGACTGGAATTGTATATTATTTAAATAATGAATAACTAATAGAAAGCTTTGTTGAGGAACTGGTACAGCATGCTTTAGTTTAAGACAGTATAGTACAGTTGCACCTACAATGTATTCTATATAGCAGAATATTGAAATCTGAGAAAAAGAGTGTCCTACGTTTTTTCCCCTAAGCTCACCCCGTATGTAAAATATGCACACGTTTGCCATTTTTATTATGGCTTTTACTGCTAATTAAAGAGTTTATCGTCCTTAAAACGTGTTTATGCAATATATATATATGCCAGCATTTGTAGATTGCTCCGCTTTTTATAATTCAATTCATAATGGTTTGATCAAGAATGTATCAGGAATGCAGCAGTACTTTCTCCATTGTATTTCTCCTAGTTGCTTATTGTTTTAAAGGTAAAGCCCATGTAACAGTATCCTTACTGAGATGGGGGAATGAGGCTAACAGGCCCAGGTCAAGCCTCTCAGGATTACCCCCTGAACCTTTCACATGTCCTGCGTAATCCTGCACCCAGTAATCAGAGCAGAAGCTCTAAAGAAGGAGAATACTGTGCTCCACACTGTGCTTCTGTAGATCAGGGTCTATCACTGTCTCTGCAGATGGTCAGTGAGAGGCTGGATCTGTTATTATAGTCCAGACTGTCAGTCCAACAAACACTGACCCCTTAAATTGCCCAATTGTCAATTTCTCGCTCCAACAATATAAATATAAAAAACAAATCAAAATGAAGAACTCTGTTTGCATTGTTTCTCATGTTACTATTTTTGCATGTAGGTCTAATTATTGCTAAGCAACAACAGCATCATAAACTATTAACTAAGCTGAGAAAATATGTGCAAAATAAATCTCAAGCGTATCAATGACTATTCAGCCTACGCTCTCAAAACAAACTCAGAAATTGCTTTTTTTAGGAAGGACATATGACTGGCTCATGACATACTGGTAGCTGATTGGAACATTTATTATTTTAAGAAGTTCTTTTTTGCTTATAGCTTTCGCCTTACCTGCAAACCAAAGTGTAAATACACATGCTGACTGTACATCACTTATCTATGCATATCAATGAATTTTATTTTCTAAATCACAAAGAACTAAAAGAAACATTTCACTTTATGGACTAAAGCCCTTTTCGGATGGAATTAGTTTTAACATGGTGTCAAGAAAAAAAACATAACAAAAAACAACTGATTCGATATAAGAAATCTTGGTATAAAATACTGTAACTAGGATGGGAGTGGCAACTCAAACTCAAAACTAGGATAAATATTATAATCCACTTATAGTAATAAACATTTTTTTGTGTTAAAATTAGCAGCTACAACCCCTGCTCATGCAGCTTTGCCATCAAGCTGCCGGCACTCAGAGGGAGCAAAATTGGCCCTGCTCCCTCCAGGTGGGTAGATGGTGCTCTCTCCCCACATCACTCGTAAGGTGATGTGCGCAGCACAAGGCGTCTGTGAGCTGATGTATCAAAACTGAGCCGCTGCTCTTTCCTCCGAGTGTGCTGTGATGCTACTCGGCAATGTCTGACTTCACATGTATTGGAGGAGGCATGTGTTAGTCTTCACCCACCTGGAGTGTTGTGGCATTACTAGTGATAGGGGGAGTGCTAATGAGTGGATTGGGTAATTGGTTAAGCAAAAATTTGGGAGAAAATGGGAAAAATTTTAAATAAAGCAGCTACAAGGTTATAATGTGTGTAGCCTTCAGGCACTGCTATAGAAACACTTCGGCCCAATCCCAATTCTCTTTAGTACTCCTACCCCTTGTTTTTCGAGTGTAACCCTTCCCCTTAGAACAGAGTTACAAGTTAAAAGTTTTGGGACAACCCTTTAAGCACCCGACACAGATATACTATAGCAATGGAACTCTGAAGTTTAGTAACCTAGCTGTGGGTTAAATAGTTAACTTTAGGGCATCATACATCTTCAGAAAGGAGGCAGTATTTCAGCAATTACTTATTATTGTCTATTACTTAATTCCTCTGTGATGGGGAGCATTTATTTTATAAGATTATTTCGTTCCACCTTAAATGCTACAGC